>NW_012116266.1:9288492-9441874 GCF_000951035.1 Colobus angolensis palliatus
CTGGGACTACAGGCACCCGCCACCACGCCCGGCTAATTTTTTTTGTATTTTTTTAGTGGAGACAGGGTTTCACCATGTTAGCCAGGATGGTCTAAATCTCCTGACCTCGTGATCCGCCCGCCTTGGCCTCCCAAAGTGTTGGGTTACAGGCGTGAGCCACCGCGCCTGGCCCCAGCTGGCTTTTTCTAATGCTTTTGGAGGGTTGGGGGATAGAGGTGTTGCTCTTCCATGTCCATGTGTTATTAAAAGAGTGGAACAAATACAGTTTCCTCTTTATGTACTAACTTAATCATTCCATAGACCTGTCTACAAACTCTATGAGAGTTGTATGCTTTCATTTCCAGGATATTGAACTGAGCAAGCATGATATAAAAATGTGAAGCTTTAAAAATGTTAGTATAGAAATATGAAATGGAATTACCTAAAAACTATGGTTAGTAATGGATATATGTATCCTGACTGGTTCACTGCTAACACATCTAATGCCTTTGTGAGATGTAAGAAAATGTTCCCTTCTTCCACTTGGAGACATTTTCAGACCGGTGCAAAGCCGCCCATCGGTTGCATCTTGGGCAACACAATTGTACATGGAGACCCTGATCCTGACAATTGTCTCTGACTTCCCCTGTGCAGCTGGCTCCAGCCCTGCTTCGACTCTCTCTAAATGCTGCTACTTGCCAACCTCACTGCAAATGCAGGGATGGTGTTTTATTCTCCATTCTCTCTCTGGAACCTGACACAGAGGAGACACTCAGCAAATAGTTGTTGGTTGAATGAACAAGTAAATTAAAAACTACTAATTGTGATTTTAAAAAATTGAAAGAGAAGGGCTATGGAAGATACATTGCTGGCTGTCCAGAACATTTTGCATCATGTCCAAATACTAGAAAACTTCTTTTATTCTTGGGATCAATTACCATACGTGACAATTCACTGCTAAATATTGAAATGGTCAAACTCAGAAAAGGGCATAAAGCAACCTTGATGGCAGTGGCAGACAGTTAAGTGTTCATTTCTAAGGATTTGGGGTGGGGAAGTCAAGAAATCAAGGAGACCAAGATAGGAAATCTGCTTTGCTGATTTTCTTCTCATCTTATGAGTGGTTAGTATTATGCTTTGGAAGAGGGTAATTTAGGCTTAGTAGCAATCAGTTGCTGAGCACCATTACACTAACACTTTCACAGAAAAAAAGTTCTAGGAACTTGCTCTCTAAAATACTCAAAAGTCAGTTGAAGCCTACATGGATTTAAAGCAAGTCTAGTTGGTATCATCTTTTCCTTCCTTTTCTAATTCTGTCCTCAAAAGTGAGCATCCTGAGATGTTAAGAACAGAGAAGAACTTGGAATGTGCACTGACAAATAGGCTGTAAACAGGAGCTGGTAGAAAGACAAATCAGATGGCCTAGAGATTCTTGCATTTCTTATTTCTATGACAACATCTAGTAGCCTGTTCCTATTTGTAAAAAAAGAAAAAAAAAAAAAAGGCAGTTTCAGTTTTGTTGGAAGAGCAGCAAATGCTGTCCATTTCAACCAGTGGGAGTCCAGCTCGAGTCTATTCTAGCAACACTCTGCCTCTGAGGCCAGCTGAGACCTTTACTGCCAACTGAGGACCGGAAGCTGTCCTGATGGCTGGCCAGTTAAGCTAACAACCTTACAGGATACTTCTCTATGAACAAAATGGCAATCCGGTTTAGATAGAGTAAAGTGCTTTTAAACACTTAGAGCCATCAAAACCAAAACATGCAGTTCCTTCACAGATTGACCACAATTTCATTTTCTGAAACTAAAGATTCATGTTCACTCAACTCATGGATTCAACATGCAATGTGTTGAAATAGTGACTTCAGAAAAGCAATCGTGAAATAACCAGATTTTTAAAAAAAATGTCAGCCTATTTCCCCTTGAGAGGCAGAAGGTGCATTTCTCTTTGCTTTAAACTGGACACATGTTAAACTAGTTCCTGAAAGAATGAAATATCGTTAACAAGATTTACCCAAGAGCTACCCAAACAGAAAAATGATGTGTGCAATGATCTGTTTTGCAGGAACGAGGCTGAATCAAACATCTGTTAGGCCTTGCTTGACTCCTTTTCCCCTCCCCAATGGTTAATGACATCTGAAGCGCTTAAGCTTTGCACATTCCTTCACTAATTAAATTCCTGCAAAGCTGTCTCATGAATCAGGTGCTTTGTGGAGCAGGAACACAGGCCCAGCTTTTGTGTCACTGCTGCCTGCTGAAGTACAAGTAGGAGCTAAATGTACACTTGGCCTGCTCAGGAGTCTTTCAAAAGGTTTTTAAGTCTTGTTTTTCCCAGAGATCTTCCTTTGCATTTTACTACCTGTTGTATCTAAACTAGATTGACAAAAATAAAGAAATGAGGAGTTAAGTTGCATAGATAAAGTTTCAAGCACTCAAGTCCCAATTTTTGCAAGGACAGGGATATTTGACCCAAGTGGAAATCAAGGGAAAGGGAACAGCTGTCTCCCAAAAAGAAGTTCTTTTTTTATTCGTTAATTATTTCATTCTTCATTCTTCCATTCATTCATGAAATGAGGATGCACTGAGTGCTCCCTGCAGGTTCCTCACTGTGCCGGGCCCTACCTATATTGAGACTCAGCCCCTGCTAAAAACCAGAGTGAACTGTAGGATCCTTCTATCATCAAGAGGTGATATAGTCATTGAGGCAGCAAAGGGGCTGTGGACAGAAGTTTCCAATTGATGGACAACTTGGTCTAGGATTACAATGTATAGAGACCCTGGGGTCTGGATCTGCCTCAACTGAGAGTGGTTATTAAGTGTATACTACATATTGTAGAGATAATGCCAAAAGCCACCTCCAGTTAAATGCCTGTTATGTACCCAGCACAGTGCTAAGCACTTTACATGCATACTCTGAATCTTCATAACAACTTTTCAAGATAGCTACATTTCCCTCATTGTGCAGTTGAGGAACATGATGCTTAGAGAGATTGAATATCCAAGGTCATATGTCCAGGTCATTCTAAAACCCTTTCTGGTTTTTTTTCCTTTCTCTTTTTTTCATCACCATGATTGAAGGTAGGGTCATGGACAACAACAGATACAATACAACACAAAGCAACGTTCTCTATGATGACTGGGCAATACAGGGTAAAAGAGTTCAGAGAAAGGAGAGCTTGTCCCAGCAGCCAAGGAAGTTTTCACAGTGGAGATTCAATAGGAAGGAATCAAAACAAATTCTTGATCAGGTAGACAGGAGCAGGAGGGGAACCATGAAATCATTTTAATTGGGGAATACTTGATACACAAGGACACAAAGGCATAAATGAGCAGCAGCTGTTTCAAACTTCCTCTGCTCTCCTCAAACCCCATCTCTTCCAGGCTCTCTCTTTCACAGGGAAAACAAACAATATCAATCTACAGATGCAGAAGCTTCTAAACATATACCTCTCCTGGCATCTCCTGCCTCCTCATCCTCTTTCCCTCCTATTACTGTGCAGGTAGTCTCTCTCTAGCTCATTAAGGCAAATGCTCTCACCTGTGTCCTGGATCAAGCAAGTACGTGGCAGTCCTCAGGTGAGGCCACACATTAATGACTACAGACTAAAGACCTAGATGTAGTGGTAGAGGTAGTTTGCCTGCAAGAGAGTAGCTGCTCTATTTCCCAACCTCATTACTAAGCAGAACCACCTTCAAGTCCTTGAATACTCCATATGTCTTCATGCTCCCGGGGTTTTGCCAAAGCTTTGCCCTTCTGCCTCTTGTCCACATTGTCAATTCTAACTAATCTCTCAAAACTTAGCTCAATGAGCACAATATAGGTTAGCATTAAGGAGGCCCAAAAGAATAATAGCTAAGGTATGTGAGTTTATTTAGTTAGTTTTATGTAAAAGGGGTCGAGAGGCAGTCTAGAACTGTATAATTGGCACTGTGATCACTAGGACCTCAGATTCCTTATATTTTTCTGCTTTGCCATCTTTAGTCCTTGGATCCTATTCTCAAGCTCACCTATCATCCAGTATGGCTGCTGGAGCTCCAACTATCACATCCACATTCCAGGTAGGAAGGAAGAAGAAAGGAAAAAGAAAGAGTTCTATTTCTCCCTGTAAGGAGCCTTCATGGAAAACTCATCAAAATGCCCATTTACCTCTCACTAGTCAAAACGTAGTCATATGTTCATTAGGCTGAGAAATATAATCTCTCAGCTGAGCATATTGCCATACTGAATAAAAATTGGCATCATGTTAATAAGGAAAAGAGTAAATATTAAATACACAACTAACAGTCTTTGCCTACCACCTTTTCTTATAAACCTTTCTGGGTCATTTGCATCTTGTCCTTTCAGCGATTAGGCAAACTCCTTCTGTGTTTCTGTTGCATCCCAGGCTCCGTAGGAATACATACTGCATCATGTTGTCATCATCTGTTTTGCTTGCTTCTCTTCTCCAGTGACTATAGGTTCTTTGATGCATGTGCCATCTTTATCATACATGAATTTCCTAAAACAGTGTCTGGGGAATTGGTCCCTAAATAATTGATCATATTGAATGCATCTCTGAGCATCTCCTGGGTCTGGGTTTTCCATTCATCTCTCTTTTTTGGAACATTGATATATTTTCAGAGAGAAAACACTAAAAATATTTGGAAGGTTATTCCAAAGTACTACAAGTTACCACTGTGCTTGGTGCCAGTTTTAGAGGAAGGAGCACATGGCTTTGAAACCAACCAAAAATAGTACTGAAATGCTGATTTCAATTTCCACTCAAATGGGTCATCTCTTCAGTATCTGTTACTAGGGAACAGCTCAGAATGTGATGGGTGGCAAGGAGATTTTGATCAGGTTGCCACAATTTTAAAAGGCTAGATACATGAATTTGAACCAATCTCCTTTTAAAATGCACTTCCATTTTTGACAAATGCAGAGTATTGGGGGTGTGTGTAGGGAGGGAATGAGATGGCGGGTGTGTGTAGGGAGGGAATGAGATGGCTGCTAAGAACAAGATGGAAACATGGTCACATAGCTCAATTGAAGTCACATTTTAATTATACTTACAAGTCTGGCTATGCCTTTTTGTGGGAACAGGAAATAAAGAGAGAACATTTTAAATGAAATATTGAAGGCCAGCATGTAAGAAAATCATAATAATGTGACATAAAACCTTTAAGAATTGAGGTATAAGATGCCATCTAATACCATAGCATCATTGGTGACTTCTTCCCCTTCCTTGTTCTTTATGTCCTTTCTCTCAAGTCTTTTTCTTTCTCAATTTATGATTTTCACTGTCGTCAAGCTCACTCAAGTCCTTAAAACTTTAATTTGGATACAGCAATAACCTCCTACATTATCTGCTACCTTCACCTTTTTCACCCTTCACCTTCACCCCTGTCTGTCCTTCCCATCCACCCCATAATTCCCACTGTCTCGTATCAATCTTTAGCTCCTTATCCCTCTATGAATGAAAGTTTCCTCAATTCAACTGCATTTTATGTTACATCTTATGCTTCTTTGCATTGCCCCTGGGCCTAGTCCAGACCTCTGCTCACCATATGGGCTATTTGCATACTGGATGACTCAGGGCTGATGTATACCTCAGGCACAGCAGACACAGGTTTATAGCCCACAACCTTTCCAGGGGCCCATGAAAATGGTTTTATTTTCATTTCTTTTAAAATCAGGAGAAACTATTGAATAGAATAATAGTGAATATATAAGAATAAAACCACCCTGGATTATATTCATCTCTATACCAATGCAGTCATAGAATATAATTTTTAATATTTTTTAATGAAGAATGGGATCCATGAAAGTAAATGTGCCTAAGGCCCCCAAAAATTATGTTGCCACACTAGATTAACTTTTCAAAACCGAAGTCAATAAAGGTAAAATTATGTGCAAAAAAAAAATGATTTTTTGGTACTTATTTTTAATGTGTATTTTCCTTGAAAACTCTCCATTTCTCAGCTTTTCATACTGGCCCGGTGCTGATCACTAGTCCAGAAAGTGCGAAGTCTTCTTCCTGGATTTGATAAATCGATGTAAATGGAATGTGACATGTTACTGTGTTATTTCGTTCACACAGTTGCCTCTTTGATGGCTCAGTAAAAGGCGGAAGAGAGAAACTTCTCATGATATCTGTAAAATATACACCACGTTCAGGCTGTTATGTTAAAACACATAAAGTTCCCTTTGCAGTTTCTCAAACTAATTTCTGTGTGTCCTGGCCAAATGGAATGTGTTTTAGTCAGCTCTTGGGTAAACACAGAAACGTAATCTTTCCCCTCTTAAAGCAGAGCCTGCTTCACACACTACATCTGTGTGTGCGATGTTTATTTAAGCATACAAGGATTAGGACTTAAAACTGGTTTGAAAGCACTGGTGAGTGTTTTTCTTAAGATATCTAAGTCTAATTATTTGAGAATTTATAATATTTTAAATCTGCACAGATAATTTTTCCTTCCAGATAATTTATATTAACTTGGGTTTGAAATGAAGGAAATAATAATTGTGCTTTCTTCTCTCTGTCTCTCTCTTTTAGGTTGGGCACAAGATGTTCTCTAAAGAGCTGACATTATCTTGCAATTAGGATTTTCATTTCTTTTTACCTAAACATAATTATCATTAACCCAAATAAAATTCAGGAGATGAGTTGACCTTTTTCTTTGCACTATAAATTATAATCAATGCCATCAATTGCTGTTTTATTCCATTAGTTAATTTGTTTTTCTGTTAGAATGTCACATGCCCCTTTCTAACATTATAGCCAATTTATGTAATTTTAAGCTATTTATGCAGTTACCTAAGTGGTCAGTTTTCTATCTTCACAAACTCTCTGCGATTTACTTTTCAATCCTTTAAGTTTTCCTTCCCATGATCCTAGAATTACAGTGTGAAAATGATTTTGAAATGTCACCTGACCTAGTCCTGTGCTTCTAGGTGGTAAACGCTCCATAAATACTGATCTAGAATGAAGGGATGACGCTTCTCTTTCTCAAGGCTGGTGGTCCCGATTGGGTTTCTTGGTTTAACTGCCCAGATCATCACGAACTTCTCCGTTATGCTCAGCCAATCTCTTCTGCCCTCCATGGATTTCCTTTCATTTTGTTCTCCATAGATAGGGAGAATAACTCCTTAGCATCTTCCTGAAACAAACTCTTCTTGAATTGGCAGGTCCAAGTGAAGACAAACTTGAGTGAACTTCCTCTTCCTTGGGCAAACCTCTCTTCGTACTAGGACCTGTTTTCTCCCCTTAGAAAATGATTCGGTGGAATAGCCACCCAATGGACTTTATTTAGCCATGAAAATAAAAGAAATACTGATACATGCCACAGCATAGATGAACCTCAAAAGTATTATGCTAAGTTAAAGAAGCCAGACACGAAAAAACACATATTGTGTGAGTCTATTTACATGAACTATGTGGAAGAGGCAAATCCACAGAGACAGAAAGCAGTATAGTGGTTGCCAGAGACTGAGGGAATGGGGAGTTGGGAAGTGACTGCTTAATGGGTATGGGTTTCCTTTTGGGGTTGATGCATATATTCTAGAATTAGATCAGGGTGATGGTTGCATAACATTGTGAATTTACTAAGTGCCCTTGAACTGTATAGTGAATTTTATTATGTATATTTTACTATACACACAAATGCTAAAATGGCTCTCTGCAACTCCTCCATTTTTGTATGCAATCCCTTTTAAGGGTGGTGTCTAAGAAAACAAACTTTTAAAGTCCTAACTGGGGAGTACAAATAAAAAGATTACATTTCAGCTGGCCAGAGATAGAGGTCAATGGGTAGAAGACATGACCAAGAGTAAGGCACTGGATTTCATTCTTTCAAATTTTGTTTAGCACCTGCTATGTCATAAGTTCTGTGCTATGGGCTGGAGATGTAGCTGCAAGGGCATTTCAGATATGGCCCCAGTCCCTAGGAAGCTTGAAGTCAGGCTAGTTTTTTTCATGATTTTATGAGAGCAGAGAGTGAATTGATTCTTTCATCTTCATTTGACAAACAAAAAGGGGGATAATAATACCTCATTATATTTACCTTTCTAATCCACAGAGATTGGAAAGACTCAAAGAGAAATGCATATAAACATAATTTGTATTTTATAAAGCAATATACAAAATATTAGGCAGTAATATTATTATAGTTTAATGTTGATTTTTAAAAATAATAGCACTGCATTTTCAATCAGTTCAGAAACTGACACGATTGTCTCTTTATAAAATTTATTGGTGGGGGGGAGCAGGCTTCCTATTACAAATGTCATATGTGTTCATTGGAGGAAATTTAACAAATCCAGAAAAGCATATTTTAATCAAATGTTATCTTTCCCCTAGATATAGCCACTGTAAACATTTTAGTACACATTCTTCAGCAGTGATAATCATTGGGTTAAGAGCAAGGACACTACTAGAGACAGGTTCTGTCATTTCCTAACTACTTACCTTGGAAAAGACATCTCACAACTTTAAGTCTCAATTCCTTATCTGTAAAGTGGAGGAAATAACAATAGCTAACTCCTAATTATGAGGATTAGATAAGGAACTCAATGGATATTACTCAGCAAAGTGCTTACTAACACAAACCATCAGTAGTATACATATATTAATTATATACACAAATACTAATATACATAATGTTTACATGCACAGTATGTACATAACATATACATATATAATATACATAATATACATGCATGCTAATTAAATACATATACACTATGTACTTAATATATACATACTAGCAGTATACATAACATATACATACATACTGATTAAATACCTACATGCTAATTATATACATACATATACCATAAGTATGTCATACACATACACACACACACGCACACGCTCATATAAAATTTTGCTTCTTATTAGTGAGGCAGCAATAAACACATCTATCTCAATCAATGCCTTAGCTCATTAACTACTTAAATGGGCCTCCCAAGTGTATTATAATGAAACTTAATTGAAATAAAAATATTCAGCCCCTTCAAAGAGTAGATTTCACAATCTATGTACAGACGTTTCTGATTTTCATGCTATTTATCATTCTTCTTTGCCTTGTAGTAGGGTGAAACAACTAATATTAATATTTTGACAGATGGCCCCTGGGTTCCTCTGGGAGAGAACTATTTTTGTGGAATGGAACTCTTTGATACACATAGAAGATGACCTCTTGAGGGTTGGATATGAAAGGACAGTGAAACAAACTGAACAAACCTCACAAAAATAATTAGAGTCGGGGGAGATGAGTAGGGGACAGGTAGAAGGAAGGAGCCAGGAAGAAAAGATAGCAGGGTAGGTAGAAAGAAGGAGAAAGGGGACAGGAATAAAACAGTGTTCTGGGTTCTGATGAGTTTGAGAATGAAAAATTTCCAGAGGCAAGCTCACCAAGTGGCACTTTTTTTTTTTTTTTTACTTATTTTTCTCTTTTTTTGAGACAGTGTCTCACTCACTCTCTAGCCCAGGCTCAAGTGCAGTGGTGTGATCTCAGATCACTGAAACCTCTGCCTCATGAGTTCAAGTGATTCTCATTCCTCAGCCTTCTGAGTAGCTAGGCCTGACCTCAGGTGATCCGCCCACCTCAGCCTCCCGAACTGCTGGAATTAGAGGCATGAGCCACCATGCCCAGACTATCAACGGGCACTTAAGAACACAAATTCCTGATCCTCCAAGTTAATGTGTGTGTTGCTGAAGTGTGTGCATCATCCATTTCTCTATAAGTTCTATGTTCATAAACAACTTAGTTGAACAGATTTGGGGCACATCAAGGAAAGGGACTGAGTTCTACATCTTGGCTGGTATCTAGCAAAGAAAATAATATATCCATGGAAAATGAGATGTGAGATTAAGATTTTTTAATTTTGTTTTTAATTGATACATAATAATTTTACATATATATGGGAAACAGTGATATTTCGGTACATGTATACAAGATATATGTACACAACATGTAATGATCAAGTCAGGGTAATTAGCTCATCCATCACCTCAAACTTTTATCATTTTTTGGTTGGAAACATTCAAAATCCTCTCTTCTACTATTTGAAATATGTGATAAATTATTGTTACCTATAAGTCACTCTTCAGTGCTAGAGAACATTAAAACTTATTCCTTCTATATAGCTGTAGTTTCGTGTCCATTAATCAACCTTTCTCTATCTCCACTCCACTTTTCCCAGCCTCTAGTCACCACAATTCTCCTCTTTACTTCTATGAGCTCAACATTTTTAGCTCCTGTATATGAGTAAGAACATGTGATATTTGAGATTAATATTTTATTATGAGCAGAAACTTAGAGCCACAACTAACCATGACACTATGAGCTCTTTCAGTAGCATGAATAATGTCCCTCAAAAATTCATGTTCACCCGGAACCTCAGAATGTGACCTTATTGGGAAACAGGGTCTTTTGTAGATACAATTAAGGATCTCAAGAAGAAATCATCCTAAATTTAGGATGATGTCCTAAATCTAGCAGCTGTTCTCCTTATAAAAAGAGAAGAAGACAGGCCGGGCGCGGTGGCTCAAGCCTGTAATCCCAGCACTTTGGGAGGTCGAGACGGGCGGATCACAAGGTCAGGAGATCGAGACCATCCTGGCTAACACAGTGAAACCCCGTCTCTACTAAAATACAAAAAACTAGCCGGGCGAGATGGCAGGTGCCTGTAGTCCCAGCTACTCGGGAGGCTGAGGCAGGAGAATGGCGTGAACCCGGGAGACGGAGCTTGCAGTGAGCTGAGATCCGGCCACTGCACTCCAGCCTGGGTGACAGAGTGAGACTCCGTCTTAAAAAAAAAAAAAAAAGAAGAAGACAAAGAGATACAGAGAGAAGAAGGCCATGCGAAGATGGAGACAGAAAGTGGAGTTATGCCATTACAAATCAAGTGGCTTGGCCATCAGAAGCTGGAGAGGTAAGGAAAGACTCTTCCCAGGAGCCTTCAGAGGGACCACGGCCCTGCTGATACCTTGAATTCAGACTTTCAGCCTCCAGAACTGTGAGACTATAAATTACTATTGTTTTAAGACATTCAGTTTGTTGAAACTTTGTTACTGCAGCCACAGAAAACTGATACAGCTCCTGAAAAGTTGCCAGGATCTTAGGGTGGGCATCAAACTTTCCATAGGACCGACAACCCAAAGAAGAAGCTGAAATCCTTTAATTTTCAAAGGATAAAATTTCATTCTCTTTAATTTTCATCCTTCAAAGGATGAGGTGACCTCAGCTAGTCACCTCATCTAGGTTACTTTATATAGGGACAGAAGCAGAATTGTCTTTTAATTAAAAACCTTACTATGATCTTTCCAGTCATCTTCCCTGATCAAACTGAAATTCCCTGATCAAATAGGCGTCTGTGTTTGTGTCATCCTTCCTTCACCCTTGTTAAAAAGGGTAGGAAAAAACACACATTTTCTCCATACTTACACATTTCTTGAAATATAATAGTCTTTATATGTATAGGTCTATTTAAGGGGTCTTTTCTGTTCCATTGATCTATTATCTTTACCACCCATCTTGCTCACTATAGATTTATAGTAAGTCTTGAAGCCAGGAAGTATAAGTACTTTAACTTTATTCTTTTTTTTTACAAAGTTGTTTTAGTTATTCTAGTATATTTGCATGAATTTTAGAAATAGCTTATCAATTTATACAAAAAGTTCTGTTGTGAATTTTTAGCAGGATTGTATTGAATCTATAGATAAACTTGGAAAGAATTAATATCTTAACAATATTGATGCTTCCCATTCATGAACATGGTATGTAGCTTCATTTATGTAGGTCTTCTTTGGTTTTTCTCAGAAATGTTTTATAGTTTTCAGTTTGTAGACATTATACATCTTTTGTGAGATTTATCCCTAAGTCATATTTTAATGCTTATATAATTGATAATTTAAAAATTTTAATTTCCCATTGTTCACTGCTAGTATTTACAAACACAATTAATTTTACATATTGACTTTATATCCTGAAACTTATTAGTTCTGGTACCAGTTTTTGTAGATTCTTTCAGATTTTCTTTGAAGATGATCATAGCCATCTGTGAATTAGGACAACTTTAGTTCTTTTTCTCTTCCAATGTATATGTCTTCTATTTCTTTTTCTCACTTGATTGCCCTGGCTAGAACCTTCAGTACAATGTTGAAGAGAAGTGAGAATGAACATCCTTGCCTTGTTCCTTGATGGGGGCAAAACATTCAGTTTTTCACCATTAAGTATTATGTCAGCCACATAATTTCTTTCAGATTTCCTCTATTTCTAGTTTTTATTATGAATGGATGTTGGATTTCATCATATAGTTTTTCTGCATCTATTGAAATGATCATATGACTGTTCTTCTTTAGTCTGTTAATATGCTAAAAATACATTGAATAATTGTCAACTATTAAATCAAATTTGCAGTCCTCATCTAAACTCCACTTGGCCATGATATTTTTGTTTTGTATTGTTGAATTAAAATTGTTAAAATATTATTAAGAATTTTTTCATCTATATTCATGAGGGATTTGGCCTATAGTTTTTTTTTCTTTCTTTCTTTCTTTTTTTTTTTTTTTAGACGGAGTTTCACTCTTGTTGCCCAGACTAGAGTGCAATGGCACAGTCTCAGCTCACTGCAACCTCTGCCTCCCTATTTCAAGCGATTTTCCTGCCTCAGCCTCCTGCGTAGCTAGGATTACAGGGGCCTGCCACCATGCCTAGCTAATTTTTTGTATTTATAGTAGAGATGAGGTTTCGCCATGTTGGGCAGGCCGGTTTTGAACTCCTGACCTCAGGTGATCCACCCACCTCAACCTCCCAAATTGCTGGGATTACAGGTGTGAGCCACCATGCCCGGCCAGTTTTCTTTTTTTAATAATATCTTTGCCTATCTTTTGTATCATAATTCTGGCCTCATAACGGGAGTAGGAAATTATCCCTCCTCCTTTAGTTTTCTGGAATATTTTATGTGGAATTGGTATTATTTCTTCCTTAAATGTTTGGTAGAATTTGCCAACAAAGCCATCTGGGCTTGAAGTCTTCTTTATGATGATTCAAATTTATTAAAATTATATTTCTTTAACAGATACAAGGTAATTTTGTTATTTGTGTCTTCTCTCTTATTTTCTGTATTCATCTAGTTAAACATTTATCAATGTTACTGATATTTTCAAAGAACAGGTTTTTTCCTGTTTGCTCTTTGTTGTTTGTTTTTTCTGTTTGCTATTTCATTGATTTCTGTTCTGATATTTATAATTTCCTCTCTTCTAATACTTTTTACTTGTTTACTACTTCTACTAGAGACTTTCATATGCTACTTATATTTTTATCTCCTCTTGTTTTTCCAGTTTCTTAACATGGAAACCAAGGTCACTGATTTGAGAATTTCTTTTCTTTAATATAGGCATTTAGCACTATAAATTTCCCTCTAAGTACTGCTTTCACTCACCCCACAAATTTTGATATGCTGTGTTTTTATCATTCAGTTCAAAATACATTATAATTTTCCTTTTTATTTATTCTTTGACCCCTAAGATTTTTTTAGAAATGTGTTATTTAGTATTCAAATACTTGGGTTTTTTCCAGTATACTTTCTGTTATTGATCTCAAATTTAATTTCACTATAGTCAGAGAACATGATTTAAGTCCTTTAAATCCACTGAGATGTATTTTATAATTCAGAATGCCTATCTTACTAAATGTTCTGTGTGTACTTGAAGAGAATGTATATTCTGCTGTTGGTGGCATGTTCTATACATATCAGTTAAGTCAGGTTGGCTGGGCACAGTGCCTCATACCTATTATCCCAGCACTTTAGGAGGCCAATGCAGGAGGATCACTTGAGCCCAGGAGTTTGAGACTAACCTGGGTAACATAGTGGGAGCCAGTCTTCACAAAAAAAATTAAAAGCTAAGTGGGCATGGTGGTGCATGCCTGTAGTCCAGCTGTTGGGAGGCTGAAGTGGGAAAACCACTCGAACCTGAGAAGTTGAAGCTGCAGTGAGCCATGATCGTGCGACTGTACTCTACTCTGGGTAACAAAATGAGACCCTGTCTCAAAAAAAAAAAAAATTAGATCGGGTTGGTTGAGAGTATTGTTCAAGCCTTTTATAACTTTACTAATTTTCTAACTATTCTGTCAATTATTGATAAAGGGGTGTTGAAATCTTCTAGTATAATTGTGACATATCTGGTTCTATATGTTTTTGCTTCATATATTTTGCTCTGTTATGGGTGAATAACATTTAGGATTATTATGTCTTCTTAGTGAACTGACTTCTTCATCATTATGAAATGATCTTATTTTTCCCTGGTTATATTTTTGCTCTGAAATCTACTTTATTTATTACTAATAGAGCCACTCCAGCTATCTTTCATTATTGTTAACCTGATACATCTTCCACATTTTTACTTTTAAACTATTTATGTCTTTATAGAGTTATGTTTCTTGTAGGCAGCATATAGTTGAGTCTTACTTTTATATTCAGTTGAAATATCCCTGTTTTTTAATTGGAGTGTTTATTAGTTGTCAATTGCTCTTAAACATAGTATATTAAAACAGCAAATATTTATTCTCTCAAAGTTTCCATGGGTCAAGAATGCAGGTGCAACTTGGATGGATACCTTGGTCTTGGGGCTTCTGATGTGGAATGAAATTTATAATTCAACCAAGTTTACTAACTGGGAATTGTATTACCTATTATATTTTTGCAATCTTTCTCGTAATCCTCAGTTCTGACTCATTTCTGACTCCACCCAATAATTTCACTAAAAATTGTAGACAGCAGCTCCCAGCAGCATAAACTCCCTCTTAAATATACAGAATTCTGCACCATAGAACTCATCCTCCCACCATAGCAGGGGAAATGGCAAGAAAACTCTAACACCCTTGGAAAGCTGTGATGTGAACATGTAACCTTGACTCAGTCAATTAGATGCACCCACTGGATCTTTTACTTGGGACACTAAATATTTCTGTTTTGGCGGAACGGGTAGCAACCATATCCATTATTCAAAGGCAGCATTGCCATGGGGACAGCAGTGACATGCAGAGTTCAGGGCTGCTGCACCAGTTGGTGAAGATTGGTACCAGCAGTGGCCTCCTCTCCCTGGACTGAGTCTGTGGCATGGTTTTGGCTGTGATTCTTGCTAGCTACCCTCCCATTGTTTCTTACTAACACAGTGAGCTGTTGTTTTCTCTATTTTTGTAATGTTCCCTGTCTTTATCCTTAACATCACATCTGCTTGTAAGTTCTTTCCTAATAAGGATTCTTTGGTTCCAAGCACCAAAATGTATTCTGGTTTATCAAGCAGAAGAGAATATATACATTAAAAAGGTATTAGTAGCATACAGAATTGAAGGAAAGTCTGCAAACCCAAGCTGGGAAGAGAACAGCATTCAGGGTAGTTCCGGAGAATAGATAGCAGAAACCAATCTATGGCCCCTAATTAGATACTAACTCATCAGGGTTCCAGCCCTGAAAGGGGTCAGCACCAACTATTTTCTTTTCCTATCAATTAACTCAAAATTGGTCTAGCCTTGCTCACTGGCCTGCCCTTTGACTAGAGGAGAGAAGCATGCCTTGATTAATGGCCCCACCAAGGGCCCACAAAGCGGGGAGACATAATTCACTAAAAGGAAAGCGTGGTGCTGCTGTCTAAAAAGGCAGGGGGAGAATAGAGATTTGAGATTTTAAAAAAACACACACACACATTTTAAACCATAACAATACAATAAGTGATTAAATGTACAGATACAATGTTTTAAATAAATATATAATCCTTGATATCTATTATTTTGTTTTTAATGATCAGACTCTCAGAAACAAGTCAATTTTCATTCTGGTTAAGAAAAAAAGTTGTTGAATGACCTTCTTAACAAGATAGATGGACTCTTAAAGGGTGAACCATGAGTCTCTCTATCTATGACCCAAGAGGGACAAAAGTCAATGCTACGGGTGCCTGGAGTCACTGCAAGACAATAGGCATCTCTGATTGTTTTTTACAAGAGTAAGGCACACTCTGAAGTGTGGGTCAGAGAGGAGAATGCAGCAGGCAGATAAGTACCACACATTTATTTTTCTGTTTGTAATCTCAGGTAGGTTAGCAGAAATTAAATTTTGCAGTAACTTACCTAAGGCTATTAAGGGATCATTAGGTTTTCAAGGATTCAGTAAATTTTCTTAAAGCACTTTGGTTCCATTTGGGAGGAAAAAGTAGCATGGGAATATTTTGATCACAGTTTTGGAGCATGAAATCTGATTTAATACCCAAAGGTCACTGTACTGTTTTATTGTAGGGAACATTTCACTCCATGTTAAGAAGAAGTTACAGGGTAAAATGAACTGCAATTGAGGTGGCTCTGTATTGTTGTGGTCTGCTATTTAGACTGTCTGTCCTCCATTACATTGTTTGTACTGTACTAAAGAGTTCTGGAATGAAACTGCATGACAGCTGTTTCCCCTGAGACAGCTCTGGAAATAAGACATACATCTCATGTGTCTCTCCAAGCAAAAAAGCATTTGAAATAAATAAATATTCCATCTGTTACCATCCATCTGAATTTTCTAATCTCTTCTGCTTTCTCTGTGCTGGTCCCACATTGTGCACTTGGTGTCAGGTGGTTGAAGGGGTGTCAGAGTGTCCTGGTAGGGCTCTGACATTGTAGAATTTTCAAATCTTTTTTGTTGGATGTTATGGCAATGCATTTTTTTTTTATGTACTGCTTTGAACGAAGCTGTGAAAGCTGTTGTCTGAAGGAAGTTATCAGTCCAGGATTTTGAGAGAAAGCTTCTGGGGGGAAGTTACGTTTAAGTTGGATCGTATGGGACAAGCAGGGTTCTCTGGGAAAAGTAAGGGCAAAGAGGGTGGAAAAGAGGAGGACTCTGTAAATAGGGGTTCAGCTTGTGCTTGGGACTGGCAATGAGAGGCCTCTTGTGAAATCTTCAATGGCCCAGTGTATGTGTGAATGTGTGTGTATTTGAGTGTATGCATCTGTATGAATGTGTGTTAGTGTGCGTGTATGTATGAATGTGTGTCTGCATGAATGTATGCACGTGACTGTGTTTTTGTATGTGTATGTGTGAACGTATATGCATTTGTGTATTGTGTGGTTATGCGTGAATGTATGTATGTGTATATATTAGTGTGTGAGAGCATGTTTGTATGAATGTGTGTGAGTAGTGTGTATGTGAGTGTGTGGATGTAAGTACATGTTTGGGATTGTGTCTAGGGTCATGGAGGCTGACAAAATATGAGGCTAAAAAGGTAGGGTAGACCTTATCTGGATCTTATACGGTGATGTCTGTGGTTTTAGTTCTTTGCCCATAGAATAACACCTTTTCCACCCACCACCACCCCTACCCAGTGGACAAATGAGGCATTGGAACTGGCTTCAAATAGCAACCTTTTTAGGCATCACTTTCAGGCATATCTTGCCAGTACTTGTTTTAAAATCAGACTTTAAAATCAGGTTGCCTTGTTTTAAAATCAGACCAGCCCACTCACTCATTTTGAAGCTCAAAACTTTGAGCTTCCTTGCTCCTCAGAGCAATAGTTGTGTGTTCCTTCTCTTTGTGACAGTGTGTTCCAGCCCCTGTGGGTCTCACTGAGTGGAATTCTGCCCCTTTGGTTAAAGAACTGACTATACTATGGAACTCTAATAGATTGATTTATACATGCTCTAATTTATTGAATATTTTTATATTATATATATAATGTGTCTGCTTTTAATTTATGGAATAATCATACATATATACATATCTTAATTTATAGAGCTCTTCTATCCATCTATCTATGTCCATCTCCAAGTGACAACAACAAAACTCACAGTAAGTTGTCTTGTACTTACACAAAATCTTTGATTAAATTTTTGGCAGGTCAGTGGTCCTTAGAAACAAAAAGATTTTTCCACACCTGCTACAGATGCTATTACTGATTACCTTGGTCATAAGGAGAGTTATGTTCCTTTCCTTTCATTTGCCTTATCGGGTTGCAAGAGCAATCTGCAACATTTTCCTGAAGCAAAAGGGTAGGACTTCAAGGGATGCCTGGAAGTTCTAACTACAGCCTGGTTCCATTTTATGCCCCTGTCTTTGTTTTCCCCTTATGTTCTTCGCATATTTCTAATTTATGCTATCTTGTTATTTTTATGTACCCTTGTCACACCCCTGAAATCCTTTCTCAGACAAGGTGGAGTATAAATTTTAAGCAACAAATTGTGTGAAAAAATATGAAATAAACCATGTACCACATATTTAAGAGCAACATACTGTTTTTCAGCATTATGAGGTATTTTAGCTGATTTGATAGTTAAGGGCTTGAGGCTGAGAAAGGAGGTACACTACCAGGTCCCCAGGATGCCAGTCCTGTATTTCCATCACAGTCACCTAGGTAGATGATTTTCCTTTAGAATTAGGAAAAATGTCCGCCAACATCCCAAAGTAAATAGCATAGAAAGAAAAGTCCGCCCTTCACGCCATTCCAATTCCTTAGGGAATCAATGCTTTGCAGTCAACTCCAACCCCAGACAAGAAAGGGGGCCAACATGATGCTAAGACCTCCAAGGGGAGCAAGACCCCAGTTCTGTTGTGGTGGGCAGCTGCCAGGCAGTCAGTCGACCCCTCAGTCTGGGCTACTTCTCTGTTTACCACCAGGTGACAGGAGGAATAAAATCTCCTTGCCCTCCTGTCAGGCAGGTTCAGAGAGGGACAGAGAGAGGGGGAGTTTGAGGTCGGCTCTCTGAGCCTGGGACATGAAGCAGTCTCTTACAGGGCTGCAGGGTGGCCAGGGAGCAGCCATTAGGAGATGGATGTTCATTCAGATTATGAGATAGGGCAGAGCTTAGGGGATGAGGCTGTAATGTAATCATCAAAATATTGTTATTGCGAGACAGGCTGGTTTGAAAAATTACAGGGCAATTAGGAAAAGGGTTCTATTCCTTCCTAAGGATTAAGACCTGTGCTTCTAAATTTAAACACTCTTTTGTTTATAAAGGCAAAAAATGTTACCTTGGAAAGGAAAAAATACATTCCTAGATCTTAGGTTGAAAAACACTGATTTCGACTGTACTTTCTCTAAAAACCAATGTGTGTCCTTGGGAGAGGAGTATGTATATGTGCATGTGTACGTGTGTGTGGGGTGCGGTGTATGAATGTGTGTGGTGTATGTGTGTGTATCTGTGATGTGTGTGCAGTGTGTGTGTGCACGCATGCATGCTTGTGCATCCTACCACAACAGATTCCCCTGTTGGCAATAATTTCTTCTCAATCACAAGTGGCAGTAGCAATGCCTCTCACTCATAGGCTCCACGAAGCCTGTCGCAGAGGATACCCCAGCACGTGCAGATGACCACCCCTCCCAAGCCCTGGTTCCATCCAGAAGTGAGGTGAACCAGCAATGAGACAGGACCATGCGCTGGGCAGGAGTGATAAGCAAGAGTAGGGCTCCAAAGCCAAGAGCAGCCTGCATGTTACTGGAGAAAGAGTTGGCCTTAAAAGAGAGAAGAAAACTGACGTTGGAGCTGCAGAAACACATCTCCTTTTAGGTATAAAGCAAGCAAGGCAAAGCCAGTATGTCTGGGCATTTGGGGAGGCAGGTCTGCCTCTTGGTCAACAGGTGGGAGAACATTTTGGCCTTCACTCTGATGACAGAAATGAGGGGTAGTGATGTAAACTGAGGTGCTTCTGCTCTTTCTGCTCTATTTCTATGTTGCTCTTCTACAAAGTGTGTCCTGGACAATCATGATAAATAGAGCTTTACAAAGTGGAATTTTTATAGGAAATATAAGAGAAAATTAGGTATATCAACATTCCATTCAATGCCATCTCCTGAAGTTAAAAACCTGTTGGAAAAAAAAAGTATTTCCTAAAAAAGTTACATCTAAAAAACATAAAACAGTAGTGTACACTAATGTACTTAGAAACCACCTAGGCATCTTGTCAAGATAACTGATTGGGTAAGTCTGGGCTGGAACCTGAGAGTCTGCATTGCTAATGAGCTCCCAGCTGATGTCAATGTTGCTGGTCTATGGACCACACACTTTGAAGAGCAAAATTTTAGTATGTTTTCCAGTCTCAGGTTTTTAAAAAACTTTACTCTTCAAATTGATTATCTAGTGGATTCAGAGTACATACCTTCTTCAGAAGTCTTTATCTTTCTCTGTTGTTGTAGAATGTTCTTTATTTTATATTTGCAATTATTAATAATATAATATCCAACATGAATTAAGTGCTTAGCACGTGCCAGGGGCTGTTTTAAGTACTTTATTTGTATTAGCTAATTTAATCCTCACAACTTTATGAGGAAGCTATTATTATCCCTGTTTTACAGACAGGAAAACTGAGGAAAATGGAAACAGAAAGTATATTTCTTGTTCAGAGCTACAAGTACAGGTTTATTCTATAGGTAAATTGCATGTCACAGGGATTTGGTGTACAGATTATTTCACCACTCAAATAATAAGCATAATACCTGATAGGAAGTTTTTCAATCCTCTCCTTCTTCTTACTCTCCACCTTCAAGTAGGCCCTGGTGTCTGTTCCCTTCTTTGTGTTTATGTGTTCTCAGTCTTTAGCTCCTACTTATTAGTGAGAATTTGTGGGATTTGATTTTCTGTTCCTGTGTTGTCTTGTTAGGCATAATGGCTAAAAAGGATGTGATTTTGTTCTTGTTATGGCTGTATAGTATTCCATGCTGTATGTGTACCACATTTTCTTTATCCAGTCTACTCTTGATGGGCATTTAAGTTGGTTCCATGTCTTTGTTACAGTGAATATTGCTGTGATGAACATACACATGCATATGTCTTTATGGTAGAACAATTTATTTTCCTTTTGGTATATATCCAGTAATGGGATTGCTCCGTCGAATGGTAATTCTGTTTTAAGTTCTTTGAGAAATCACCACACTGCTTTCCACAACAGCTGAACTAATTTACATTCCCACCAGCAGTGTATAAGCATTCCCGTTTCTCTGCAACCTCACCAACATCTGTTATTTTTTGACTTTTTAATAATAGCCACACTGACTGTTGTGAGATGGTATCTCATTATGGTTTTGATTTGCATTTTTCTAATGATCCATGATGTTGAACATTTTTTCATGTGCTTGTTGGTCACATGTATGTCTTCTTTTGAAAAGCATCTGTTCATGTCCTTTGCCCACTTTTTAATGGGGTTATTTGTTTTTTGCTTGTTACTTTGTTTAAGCTATTTATAAATTCTGGATATTAGAATCTATAAGAATATAGATGCTTAGAATCAGATGCATAGTTTGCAAACATTTTCTCTAATTCTATGCATTGTCTGTTTACTCTGTTGATAGTTTCTTTTGCTGTGCAGAAGCTCTTTAGTTTAATAAGGTCCCATTTGTCAATTTTTATTTTTCTTGAAATTGCTTTTGGCATCTTCATACTGAAATGTTTGCCAGGGTCTATGTCCAGAATAGTATTTCCTAGGTTATCTTCCAGAGTCTTTATAGTTTTGAGTTTTACATTTAAGTCCTTAATCCATCATGAGTAGATTTTTGTATATAGTGTAAGGAAGGGGTCAATCCTCTGTATATGGGTAGCCAGTTACCTCAGCACCATTTATTGAATAGGTAGTCCTTTCTCCACTGCTTGTTTTTGTCAACTTTGTCAAAGATCAGATGGTTGTAGATGTGTGGCATTATTTATGCACCCTCTAGTCTGTTCCATTGGTCTATGTGCCTGGTTTTGTACCAGTATCACATTGTTTTTGTTACTGTAGTCTTTCGTATAGTTTGAAGTCGGGTAACATGATGCCTTCAGCTTTACTCTTTTTGTTTAGGATACCCTTGGCTATTCAGGCTTTTTTGGTTACATATGAATTTTGAAATAGATTTTTCTAATTCTGAAAAGAATGTCATTGGTAGTTTGATATGAATAACATTGAATATGTAAATTGCATTGGCAGTATGGCTATTTTAACAATATTGAATCTTCCTATCCATGAGCACAGAATGTTTTTCCATGTGTTTGTGTCATCTCTGATTTCTTTAAGCAGTGTTTTGTATTCTCATTGTAAAGATCTTTCACCTTCTTGTCTAGCTGTTTTCCTAGGTAATGTATTCTTTTTATGGCTATTGTGAATGGGACTGTGTTATTGATTTGGCTGTCAGTTTGGATGTTGTTGGTGTATAGGAATGCTACTAATTTTTGTACATTGATTTTGCATCCTGAGACTTTGCTGAAGTTGTTTATCCCATCAATGAGCTTTTGGGTAGAGGCTATAGGATTTTCTAGGTATAGAATTATATCATCTATAAACAGTGATAGTTCCACCTCCTCTCTTCCTATTTTGGATGTCTTTTATTTCTTTCTCTTGCCTTGTTGCTCTGGCTAGGGCTTCCAGTACTATGCTGAATAGGAATGGTAAAAGTGGGAATCCTTGTCTTTTTCCAGTTCTCAAGGGGAATGCTTCCAGCTTTTGCCTGTTCAGTATAATACTGGCTGTGAGTCTGTCATTAGATGACTCTTATTATTTTGAAGTATGTTCCTTTGACGTCTAGTTTTTTGATGGTTTTAACATAAAAGGATGTTGAATTTTATTGAAAGTCTTTTCTGCATCTATTGAGATGATTATGCGATTTTTTTGTTTTTAGTTCTGTTTACATGATGAATCACATTTATTATTACATGATGAATCAATTTATTGCATATATTGAACCAACCTTGCATCTCAGGGATAAAGCCTGCCTGATCATGGTGGATTAGCTTTTTGATGTGCTGCTGCATTCAGTTCCCTAGTATTTTGTTGAGAATTTTTGCATCTATGTTCATAAAAGATATTGGTCTGAAGTTTTCTTTTCTTTGTTGTTGTGTCTCTGCCCGATTTTGGCATCAGAATGATGTTGGCCTCATAGAAAGCCCTAGGGAAGAGTCTTTCTTCTTCAATATTTTGGAATAGTTTTAGTATGAGTGGTACCAGCTCTTCTTTATATATCTGATAGAATTCAGCTCTGATTCTGTTGGGTCCTGGGCTTTTTCTTGTTGGTAGGCTTTTTATCACTGATTTAATTTTGGAACTCATTATTAGTCTGTTTGGGCATTCAATTTATTTCTGGTTCAGTCTTGGGTGGTTGTATTTTCCCAGAATTTATCCATTTCTTCTGGGTTTTCTAGCTTGTGTGCATAGAGGTATTTGTAGTAGTCTCTGAGGGGTTTTGTATTGCTGTGGGGTCAGTGGTGACATCCCTTTTGTTATTTCCAAATATGTTTATTTGGATCTTCTCTCTCTTTTTTCTTTATTAGCCTAGCTAGCGGTTTATCTATATATAATACTAATTATTTTCAAAAACCCAATTCCTGGATTCGTTGATCTTTTTTTTATTTTTTTTTTTTTGCATCTCAATTTCCTTGAGTTCAGCTTTGATTTTGGTTATTTCTTGCCTCTTATGAGCTTGAGGCTGGTGTGCTCATGTTTCTCTAGTTCCTTTAGGTGTGCTTTTAGGTTGTTAATTTGAGATCTTTCTAACTTTTTGATGTGGGTGTTTGATGTTATAAACTTCCCTCTTAACACTGCTGTAGCTGTGTCCCAGAGATTCTGGTATGTTGTAACTTTATTCTCATTAGATTACATTGTTTACCCAAAGTTCATTCAAGAGTAGGTTGTTTAATTTCCATGTAATTTTATGGTTTTGAGCAATTTTCTTAGAATTGATTTCTATTTTTATTGTGCTGTGGTCTGACAGTGGTTTTTTTTGAATTTTCTGAAGATTGTTTTATGCCCGACTGTGTAGTCGATTTTAGAGTATGTGCCATGTGCAAATGAGGGAAATGTATACTCTGTTGTTTGGGGGTAGAGAGTTCTGTAGATGTCTGTTAGGTATACTTGGTCAAGTGTCAAGTTTGGGTCTTGAATATCTTTTTTAGATTTCTGCCTCAATAATCTGTCTAATACTGTCAGTGAGGGTGCTGAAGTCTACCAGTATTATTGTGTCCCTTCATAAATACCTTGGATAATACCAGCATTATCCAAGTCCCTTCACAGATGTCAAATAACTTGCTTTATGAATCTGGGTGCACCTGTGTTGGGGACATATATATTTAGGATAATTAGGTCTTATTGTTTAATTGAACCCTTTACCATTATCTAATTCCCTTCTTTGTCTTTTTGGATCTTTGTTGATTTAAAGTCTGTTTTGTCTGAAATTAGAATAGCAACCCCTAATTTTTTCTCTTTTCCATTTGCTTGGTAGATTTTTCTCCATCTCTTTACTTTGAGGCTATTAGTGTCATTGCATGTGAGCTAGGTCTCTTGAAGACAGAATACCATTAGGTCTTGCTTCTTTATCCAGTTTGACACTCTGCCTTTTAAGTGGAGAATTTAACCCATTTACATTCAAGGCTAGTATTGATATGTGTGGATTTGATCCTATCATGATGTTATTAGCTGCTTATTATGAAGACCTGTTTGTGTGGTTGTTTTATAGTGTCAATGGCTTATGTAGTTATGTTTTTGTAGTGGCCAGTAACAGTCTTTCCTTTCCATACTCAGCATTCCCTTCAGGACCTCGTGTAAGACAGGTCTGCTGGTAACAAACTCCCTTTGCATTTGCTTATCTGAAAAGGATCTTACTTCTTGTTTGCTTATGAAGCTTAGTTTGGTTGGATATGAGATTCTTGGTTGGAATTTCTTTCCTTTAAGAATGCTGAATATAGGTCTGCAATCTCTTCTGGCTTGTAGAGTTTCTGCTGAAAGGTTTGCCATTAGCTTGATGGGGTTCCCTTTGTAGATGAACTGACTCTTCTCTCTAACTGCCTTTAACATTTTTTCCTTTGTTTTGACTTTGAATAATCAGGTGACTGTGTGTCTTGGAGATGGTCCTCTTGGGCAGTATCTTGCAGGGGTTCTCTACATTTCCTGAATTTGAATGTCAGCCTCTCTAATGAGTTTGGGGGAATTTTGAATGATATCCTGAAATATCTTTTCCAAGTTGCTTGCTTTCTCCTTCTCTCTTTCAGAGATGCCAATGAGTTGTAGATTTTGTCTCTTTACATAATTCCATATGTCTTGGAGGCTTTGTTGATTCTTTTTTATTCTTTTATTCTTTATTTTTGTCTTATTGGGTTAGTTCAGAGATCCAGTCTTTGAACTCAGAGGTTCTTTCCTCAGCTTGGTCTATTCTGTCATTAATACTTGTGATTGTATTATGAAATTCTTATAGTGTTTTTTTCAGCTCTATCAGATTAGTTTGGGTCTCCTTATAATGGTCATTTTGCCTTTTGACTCCTGTATCATTGTATTGTAATCCTCAGATTACTTGGATAGGGTTTCGACTTTCTTCTGAAACTCAGTGATCTTTGTTCCTACCCATAGTCTGAATTATATTTCTGTCATTTCAGCCATTTCAGCCTGGTTAAGAATGCTTGCTGGGGAACTCATATGGTCCTTTGGAGGAAAGAAGATGCTCTGGTTTTTTGAGTTGCCAGAGTTCTTGCACTGATTCTTTCTCATCTGTGTGGGCTGATGTTCCTTTAACTGTGGAATAATTTGAGAATCATCAGTTGGCTTCTTTCCTGGATATTTTCAGAGAGCTGCAGCTTTGTGCAGGGTCTTTATTGTAGCTGAATTATTGTCCTTAGTTTCACAGGGGAGTATGTTAGCAAAGTATTTTTGGTGTTGAAGTTTGAACTGTAATGGCACTTATGTGTAATGGCTAATATGTAGTCTCTTGCCCAGCCACGTGTCTTTTCTGTATTTCCTCACAATTGTAGCCACATTTCCTCTCAGTGGTCTGAAAGTGTGAGCTCCTTTCCCACTACAGTGCTGGCTGCAGATATCAACTTGGCAATCCCAGGCTACACATCACTGCCTTGCAGTGAACTCGGGCTTCATGTTGCCTCCCCAGCTTGGAAGCATCAGGGGAAGAGACCTTGGCAGTGGCTATGACAGAGGGTCTTTCACTTGTCTCTTCACCCTAGAGATATGCAGAGCTGCTGCCAATCAGTATGATGTTCCTGGGGGCTGAGGAGGCTGTGTTGTGGGCCCAAGCTGGGGGACCCTGCCTGTTGACAAGCAGAGGATGTGGGGGACTCATGGAGAAGACAGACTGGCCTCTTCCCCCAGGGTGGCTGTGGCTTGCTGGAGGTGTGGGTAAAGCATTTAGGGTCTTTGTTCCTTCCCCAGTTTGAGGGCAGCAAGGGCAGTACCACTGCAGCAACAGTGGCAGAGGGGCTTTCGGTTGCCTCTGGGAACTCCACCTCAATGGAGAATGATGAATATAGGCCCCCAATCTCTTCTAGCTTGTAGGGTTCCTGCTGAAAGGTTTGCTGTTAGCTTGATGGGGTTCCCTTTGTAGATGAACTGTCCCTTCTCTCTAACTGCCTTTAATATTTCCTTTGTTTTGACTTTGGATAATCTGATGACTGTGTGTCTTGGGGATGGTCTTCTTGTGCAGTGTCTTGCAGGGGTTCTGCTGCTACTGGGAGTGTTCAGCCAGTGGGTGGGGTGGCTGCACAGCTGGCAGGGCCTGGGGGCCCCCCGCTTAGTGAAGAGCAGGAGGTCAAGGGCTCACAAGGAGAACAGATGAATCTCCTCTCTGTATGGGGACTGTGGTGTGCCGAAAGCACGAGTAAATCCCTCAGGCCCTTTGTTCCCTCCATAGCCCAAGGGCATTAAGAGTGGTACCACTGCAGCAACCACGGCAGAGGGGCCGTGGTTTATCTCTGGGATTTCCTCCCCAAGGAAAGGCAGAGCCACCACCAACTGAAGTATTCAGATGGAGGCAGGGTGGTTGTGCTGAGGTCCCAGGTCTAGAGGCACTGCCCAGTGAGGAGTGGTGTGGGTGGGGACCTGTGTGGAAGACACTCTGGCTGCTTTTCTGTGAGGCAGCTGCACTGTGCTGGGGCACATGTTAGTTCCTAATCACTGTGTTCCCTCCCTAGACTGAAGGCAACAGGAGCGAGGGATGAGGGATGCCAAGCAACAAAAGTGGTGGCCTATATGCTCCCTCTGGGAGCTCCGTCCCAGGGAAGTACAGAGCAACTATCGGAGAGCCCAGGCTGTGGGTGCCTGGAAACCACGTCAACCCCTGCTCAATGAGGAGTATCGGGGGTGGGAACCCACCTGGAAAATAGTCTGGCCACTTTCCTACAAGTCTGCTGCCTTCTTCTGGGGGTCCATGTTGTCCCTAATCACTGTGCTCCCTCCCTGGCCCAAGGGAAACAGGAGTGAGGGCTGCAGAGCAGCAAAAATGGCAGCCTACCTGCTTCCTCCAGGAGCTGCATGCCAGGGAAGTGCAGAGCTACTCCCGGCCCGACAGTGCAGGCGGGGCTGGGGTGGCTGCAGTAGGTTCCCAGGCCAGAGGGCCCCATTGAGCAAGATGCAGCAGAGATGAGGCCCGCAGACCATTTGCTGCTCAGCCCCATGGATTTGGTCCCTGTCCTGCAGGCATGCAAGGCACTCTTGCCTCCCCCATTCCTAGAGATGCAGTCACTGGTTCTGGGATGCCTGGGGATCCAAGACTCCCAGGATTCTGCATGTGTCTGAGCAGTGGCTCTGCCCAAACTCCACGGAGCTCTCTGTGTCAGTGCAGTGGAGGCTCTGTGCCACTCCCAGGTGGGCGGTTGTCCTCTCTGGCTCCTCTCCATTCTCTATGGGTTGGGTTGTTTCCTTTATGAATCCGCAAGTGTCCACCTAGATGTTCCAGTTAGAGAGAGTGATGTTCACTTGCCATTCCTTCTTCTCTCCATGATACTGGTGCTCCATAAAATAAGCCTTATTTTAATCTGCATTTACAATTCAAACATGACAAGTAAGTCTATTGATAAGCATTTTGAAAATAAAATCTAGGACTTTTCTCCTTCTGAGACAATCTATTAAGCCATAATTATCTCTATTTTGGAGGTTAAGTACCAACAACTTTGACTGACTTAACCAGATAATTTAGGAAAAGTATCTAACCTTATTTCAGCCCACACATTTATGGGATAAGCCATAAAGTTTCCAAATGATCTCCTGTTGTCACTCTTTCTTGGCAGGGAAAAAGAATGCAGATTCAAGAGGTATTTTCCAGCATTAAGCTCACATATCTAGTGTTTATATGTTGGGTGAAACCAGCCCTGCCATTCAGACCACAACAATGCAACCAAAAATTAGTGGATAAACTAAAGCATACACTCATGAGCTCCACTGAGAGACAACAACCAGCTCGCAAATAGCCTGACCTGGGAAGTTTGTCCAAAGGGTGGTTCTATGTGAGACAAGGTAAAGGATCCCTATCAAGTCTTTTCTTTGGGGACTATAAATACTAATCATGAAGTGAAGTAGGTCTCATAATGCCAGGCAATATTATGTGGTATCTCTTTCCATTTTGGAAGGTCTAGGACAAGGAGTATTATGGCTGGCTAAAAAAGATCATATTCCCGTGTATCCTTATCATGAATCCTCATTACTGAGAGTAACTGAGTCAAACTAATACTCTGTACTAACAGAATTAGTTGGGTTATATTCAGTGCCTCTCTTCCTGCTACCCTTTGGACTCAAGTAAGCTAGAATAACATACTATTCAATTAATATAATTCTGTTTGGAATTGCTTCATGCACTAAATTTCCCCTATATTTGTGCAAGGTAAGTGGGAATTTTCTCCTATTAATGTGCTAAATTTGGTGGAAAATGTAAGGTATTTATAAGGTCACTTAGCCTCTCAGTGATATAGCCAGCAAAATGTGAAAGACAAGGTTTTTAATTGCCCAGAAATACATTCCAGCTCTGGCAAGTTAATTCAGGAAAGTCCTCTAATGATGATGAAACAATAGTAAACATTGCAATACATCAGCTTAATAAACACAATACGAAGGAAAGACAATTTATAATTTCCAGATCTTTTCTAATTCAACATCTACAGGCTTCTAAAAGTCTCTAATAGGGTCTCTATGGGACAAACTATTAAGTGCATTTTTTGTTTGGTTGGTTGTTTCTCTGGTTCCCTGAGGGAAAACACTATCATCCCTTTGTCATCACTAAAGGATGTAAGGTCACTGGGTAGCATCATATTTGCAATAAAATGAAGTTATTATGTTAAATGATTTAAATATAGTAATATAAATCTAGGTTTCATTTTTTAACAACTCAGTCATGACTGTCTTGTTTTTAAGCTGTGACCTCCTTTTCTTTTTGTTCATTCTTTCTGAGTTCAAGGTAGATCCGACTAGGAAGAGTTTGTCATTGCCTGGTTACTAGTCAGCAAGATCACCGAGATGCAGGCTCAAAGTTACCTAAAAGACCAACGTTCAAGTGCCTTTATGTAGACTTTCAACATTGACATTGACTACGTCATGCTAATCAGAAGCTCTGAGAGGCAATTACATAATCTTTGATGAATTTTTAAAGGAGCAGGAGGGAAGTCATGAATGTTTACTTAAGTGAAACTTAATAGACAAAAATCTCTTTGAACATGGTATTCAGGAAGAGCAATAATTTTTTAAGGTCTTTGTTGGTAGAAAACAATAAATAAACACCACTGACTGAAAACTACTCAGATAAAGCAAATACAAGTTCTTTTAAAAAATATATTTTAAAAAAAGAAGAAGGAAACTGAGAAGAGAAAAGAAGGCCAGGGAAAGAAAAGCTGAAAAGGAGATAATAATGGAAACAAGCAAAGGATGCGGAGGAAAATTAAAATGTGGGAAGACTATAATAAAATGTGGGAAGGGTCAAGCATGTCACCTTATCTTCCAAATTGCCTTTGTAGAGATGAGTTCTTACTTTGACATCTTTATCTGAAACCTCTTTATAGTTGGGAAGACCTACGTTAACCAGCACAGAATCAAATGCTACTCAATTCTTTATCACTGGATTTTGAAGTCATACTGAAAAGAGTACAACCCTGAACATGTAAAGTCTAACTGGAAACCAGCAGACGTGATAATAATCCTTACCTCAACTGCAGGAAAAAAAAGGTTTCTTGATGCCACACACCCCCACCTCCCTACCTTGAATTTATGGACTAGCAGAGCAATGTAACCATGCAAAAATCCTTCGGTTACTTTAGAAGAACCACAAAGATGGGTTCACATATGGATTATTGGACTTTATCATGCAGTTTGGCTTTGCCAAATTTGGATATGATATTCCTATATAGATGGACCTGTTTTGCTTAGATAATGAAATATCATTTCACCACTCCAAAGCTTTCAAAAACATTTATGTTAGCCTCTCCTCTTCACACATGATCATGATAAAGAAGATAAGTGATCATGTTTAGTGCTTTATAGTCAATGTCTCAAGTTTAGTCAAATAATTGTCATTCATTCATCCATTCATTCAGCAAATATTTATTAAATGCCTGCAATGTGCCAGCTGCTGTCTTAGGAAGCAGTGATTCACTCATCAACAAGACAGACAAGGTCCCTGACTATGAAGTGTTTGCTACACAGAAAACCAATGAGATAATTGTCTTTTTGCTCTGATCCAGAACTAATTGATTTACTCTCACAGTTAACCACAAAGCATTTTCACTTTTTGCAAAGTTTTAAAAACTCTTAAATAGGGAGGACTAGTAGGTGAGGAGAAATCATCATGGGATAGGGCTCAAAAAAATACTATGATCCTATGGGCCAGCTGCAGCTAGGAGCATAATTCCTTTCATGCAAGTATGTATGGCTTTCAACGTGGGCACTTCCCTCACTAATCGAAATTTCTAAGAACACAGAAGACCGTTTAATAGGATTATAACTAAACCTGTTATAGATTAAATTTTCTGGCTGTCTGACACCGTAGTAACTAGCCTAGATTTGTATTTACAAAGAAGAGGTGAGAAAAATTCCTTCTTGATAGGAACAAGAAAACAGAATATCCCACCTCTTCCCTTGCCTCAAAAATAAATAAATAAAATAAAACTAAACTAAAAAGGGAGAGGAACATATGCCAGGAAACAGAAACCCCACCTCCAGTTTACTGTTGGTAAAGTTCAAATGCATCAGGGAAGCTCACCAAGCAATGTCCCCCGGTGCCCTCTGAAGCAGAACCCCACTGGCTGTTGTTTCCAAAGGCTCACGGCCAAGATCTTAACATTTCTCCCGGAACAGCAGGAACAATAAATATCTGTCTCTTGGTGACACAAATGGTTAAGCATTGACAGAATTTGATATAGAAAGTACTAAAAGCCCTCCTCTGGGTTGCAACCACTAATCTTACTGTACCTTTAGAAATTAAGGATGGCAGCTACTGACAATGGCAGCCCACCAGCAGCAAAATTATGTTAAGAGAAAAAATTACAAACTTGTATTTCCACCCTAAAATAGGTGGTATTGGGAGGAGATACAGAACAGCTAAAATGAGAGCAAATAAGCCGTATTCTTTTAACACATGATGGATAATACCTTTACATAGACATGTGTGCACCCCCAAGCTAATTAACGTTCAGATGAAGCTGTCATTCTAACATCAGTACAAGAGACAAAGATGTTCGTAAACAGAAAACTATGTAAGTAAGGGTTTAAGCAAACAGTTTTTCCTGACATCTATGAAAAGTGTTAAAACTTATTTCTGTATTGACTGTTACCATCTGGGAGGATATTCTGTAGCTAATAAAACAGTTTTCCAAATGGTTTTCTAATAAGGTCAAGTCCATTTTCAGGGCTTAAGACAGACTGTCTGCTATAGGGTTGGAGAGAAGAAGTCTTAAGAGTTAATTCACTTTTAGCTAAGATTGCTGATTCATTCCAGATGGTTTGTATTTGTACAGGTTCAGTAGCTGATTCTCATTTGCAGCATTTTTGAATTTGATTTAATACTCCTTATTAGGCAGCCCTTCGAAGTTTACTTATTTACTACTAAATTGATTCCATGAGCTAGTGCTGTATAGATTTTTAAATACAGTAGAACTACCATCAAAATGCAAGATGGCAACTTGTGTTTGGCCTCTCTGCGCTAGAGAGAGAGGCGAACTATGCTCTGCCATTGTCACAGGGACATGACTTGACAAGATCTGTCACATCCGAGGGCTTTGTCACAGCTTTATATGTTGGTGCATACACAGTTTTGCAAACACATCTCCCATTGTACAACAAATATTTACCACATTTGACATGTACTTTTTATAATAGACATTCACATTTATTATTTATAGAGATGAGATACATGCTCACACTTATTTAATTTGCCTTTATCATAATTTCAATAGGATAGACACTAAAATACATTATTGTGTATTCTAGAAAGTGTTTCTCAAATCCATTGCCCTGCATGTGTCCTAAGAAACTGCTGTTGCTCCTTCCTTCAAACAGTGATTAACAGCACAGGCCCTGATTCACTGAAAAATGCTGGTTCTGTCAGTAACTAACTTCTCTAAGTCTCTATTTCATTATCTGTAAATGAGGATAATCATAGACTACCTATAGAGTTGTCATAACAATTAAATCAGATAATGCATATAAAGTGCTTTGTATAATGTGTCAGAAAAAAATAAGGCTTAGTATGTGTTAGGTGTTACTATCACCATATTTTCATGAAATCTGCCAGTGATTGCAAATGCACCATTATTAAATATACCGTCACGAAAAGAAAAAACAAACTACTGCCAGCTGAGCTATGCAACTTGCTCTCTCATTAACTAGAATTTTTATTTTTATATTATTGAGAAAGCTTTTTAGATGGAAACATAAATTTTTTATTATATAGCACTCTTATGCATGTATAAAAATGCAAGTAAAAAATTGTTTAATATATTTCAAAACTTCTTTACATTCAAAGTCTGACTCCCTTAATCGCTTTTTGACTCATAATTCCTGATGGCTGTGTTTTTCCACACAGTATTCTTTAGGCATCAAGAATGCTGGTAATGCAGGCTCATCTTTTAAGCCACTGACACACTTTCTGCAAGTTTTCATGCTGATGCTTCCCAAATCTTACCAAAAGATAAGGAGAGAAGGTTTCCATTTGACATCAGGGAAAGATAGTTCTATTCTCAAATGATCATTGAATCATTTATTCGTTGAAACATCAAGGAACTTCCTTTGTTTGTCACACCATTAATAATGATAATACAGTTGACATATGCACAGCAATGACACCAAAAAGTAGTCTATTAGAATTGACTAAATACAGAATTTTCACTCTTACTTTTCGCCCTCTCTCACACCAGTAAGACTGTATGTATCAGTGTCTGTAGCCCAAATGAAATAGAAAATTGGGCACTTTGCTATAGAATCTGTGTGTTGATTCCAACAGTGCCCATGGAAATCTAACATTTATGTGTTATTCATTTACCATTTATTGAAATGTGTCTATTCTACAGACACATTTTAGACAAAATATAGGAATTTAAAGCGATAAGTTTTGGTCACTGAGACAAAGTGGACGACCCAGCCCTTGGTTAGTGAGGGAAAGCAAACCTGTAAGCAAACACTGAAGACAATGAACTAAGGTGCCATAAGTGATGCACGGGTAAAGTATCCTGGCCACACAAAGGAGATTTCTGTGGATTATTCTTGGGCCTGAGATGGAGAAGTAGATATGAGTGCTTCAGGCAACAAAGGAGGGAAGGGTTTTGCAGGCAAAGGGTGCATTTCTCAAAGGAATGCTTTTTGAAAATTGAAAAAAATTCTGGTTTTTTTCAATTTCATTTTAAACCTCCTACTTGTGTTCCTTGCACTGATAGATTAAAATCAGTCATTTCTCTTTCTTCTTCTTGAAACTACCTATTTATAAATTTTGTCTATTTTCTATGGAGTTATATTCACTTGTTGGCTTGTAGGGACTTTTTAACTTTATGGATATTAATCCATTATGAATTATGTATTTTATGAACACATTCTTCCATTCTGTCACTTGTCTTTTAATTTTATTAATAGCAACTTTTATATTTCAACAGCTTTAAGTATTTTCCCAGTCAAATCTGTTGATATTTTTCTTTATGGTTTCTGGGTTTTAGATTTACTTATGAAGGCCTTTCCTACCCTAAGATTATCTTCTAAAACTTACTGTATATTTTCTTCTAAGTTTTCTTAATATAATTATTTAGTATTGTACCTGTCACCTAATTTTTAAACTTCATAAATTGATAATTTAGGATTGTATATATTTATGGGAAACAAAGCAATATTATGATTTATTGTTATAATGAGGAATAATTAATAAAGCTAATTAACATATCCATCACCTGAAATACTTACCATTTTTTATGAGAACACTTGATATTTACTCTGTTAGAAACTTTGAAATGTACAGTTACTATATTCACCAAGTCATGCAATAGATCTCAAAAAAAAAAAACTACCCCATTTATTTTCCCTGTCTGAGGCTTTATACCCTTTGACCAGCATCTCTCCAATCCCCCTGGCCCCCCAGCCCTGGCAACCACCATTCTACTCTGCTTCTATGAGTTTGTTTTAGATTCCACATATATGTGAAAACATGTGGTATTTGTCCTTCTGCCTGGCTTATTTCACTTAGCATAATGTTCCCCAATTCCACCCATGTTGTCACAAATGACAGAATTCCTTTCTTTTGTTAAGGCTGAATAGTATTCCATTGTATGTATATGCACTGTAATCTTTCTCTGTTCATCTGCTGATGGACACAAGTTGATTCCATAACTTGGCTATTGTAAATAGTTCTGCAATGAACATGGGGGTGCAGATTGATTTTAAACTGATTTCATATCTTTGGGGGAAATACCCAGAAGTGGGCTTGCTAGATTATATTGTAATTCTACTTTTGGCTTTTTGAGAAGCCTTCATACTGTTTTCTATAATGGCTGTACTAATTTATATTCCTATCAACAGTGTACAAAGGTTCCCGTTTCTCCACATCTGTGTGAACACATATCTTTCATCTTTTTAATAATAGCCCTTCTGGCAGGAGTGAAATAAAATCTCATTGTGATTTTAATTTGCATTTCCCTAATGATTAGTGATGTTGAACATTTTTTTCATGTATCTGTTGGCCATTTATAGGTCTTCTTTTGAAAAATATTTGTTCAGCCTGATATGATTTGGCTCTGTGTCCCCACCCAAATCTGAATGATAAATTATTGAATTGTAATCCCTACATGTTGAGGGAGGTGCCTGATGGGTGGTGATTGAATGATAAATCAGACTTACACCTTGCTGTTCTTGTGACAGTGAGTAAGTTCTCATGAGATCTGGTTGTTTGAAAGCATGTGGCACTTCCCCCTTCTCTCTCACTCTCTTTCTCCTGCTCTGCCAAACTAAGATGTGCTTGCTTCCTTTTTGCCTTCCGCCATGATTGTAAGTGTCCTGAGGCCTTGCAGTTACACTTCCTGTTAAGCCTGCTGAACTGTGAGTCAATCAAACCTCTTTTCTTCATAAACTACCCAGTCTCAGGTAGTTCTTTATAGCAGTGTGAAACGAACTAATACAGAAAATTGGTACTTGGAGTGGAGCACTGCTAAAAAGATACCTGAAAATGTGGAAGCAACTTTAGAACTGGGTAACGGGCAGAGGTTGGAACAGTTTGCAGGGCATAGAAGACAAGAAGATGAGGGAAAGTTTGGAACCATATAGAAAGTTGTTAAATGGTTTTGACCAATATGCTGATAGTGATATGGATAATGAAGTCCAGGCTGAGGTGGTCTCAGATGGAAATGAGAAACTTTTTGGGAATTGGAGTAAAGGTCACTCTTGCTATGCTTTAGCAAAGAGACTGGTGGCATTTTGCCCCTGCCCTAGAGATCTGTGGAACTTTGAACTTGAGAGAGATGATTTAGGGTATCTGGCAGAAAGAAGTTGTAAGTAGCAAAGTGTTCAAGAAGTAACCTGGCTGCTGCTAACAGCATACAGTCATATACATTCACAAAGAGATGGTCTGAAATTGGAACTTACGTTTAAAAGGAAAGCAGAGCATCAAAGTTTTGAAAATTTGCAGCCTGACTGACCATGCAGTAAGAAAAACCCAATTTCTGGGAAGAAATTCAAACCAGCTGCAGAAATTTGCATAAGTAACAAGGAAGTGAATGTTAATAGCCAAGACAATGGGGAAAATGTCTTGGGCATTTCAGAGATCTTCAAGGCAGCCCCTCTCATCACAGGCCTAAAGGCCTAGAAGAAAAAAATGGTGTTCTAGGGCCCTGCTGCTTTGTGCAGATTTGGGATGTGGCACCCTGCATACCAGCCACTCCAGCTCCAGCCATGGCTGAAAGGGGCCAAGGTACAGCTCAAGTCATGGCTTCAGAGGTGCAAGCCCCAAGCCTTGGTGGCTTCCACATAATGTTGGGTCTGTGGATGTTTAGAAGGCAAGAATTGAGGTTTTGGAACCTCTACCTAGATTTCGAAGGATGTATGAAAATGCCTGGATGTCCAGGCAGAAGTTTGCTGGAAGGGTGGAGCCCTCATGGAGAACACCCTACTAGGGCAGTGTGGATGGGGAAATGTGGTTTTGGAGCTCCCACACAGAGTCCCCACTGGGGCACTGCCTAGTGGAACTGTGAGAAGAGGGCCACCATCCTCCAAACCCCAGAATAGTAGACGTATCCACAGCTGCAGACACTCAACACCAGTCTATAAAAGCAGTTGCAGGGGCTGTATCCTGTAGAGCCACAGGTCATGGGAACCACCCCTTGCATCAGCATGCCCTGGATGTGAGACATGGAGTCAAGGGAGATTATTTTGAAACTTTAAGATTTAATGACTGCCTCACTGGGTTTTGGACTTGCATGGGGCCTATAGGTTATTTGTTTTGGCCAATTTATCCCTTCTTGGAATGGGAGCATTTACCCAATGCCTGTACTCCCATTGTATCTTGTAACTAACTTGTTTTTTATTTTACAGGCTCATAGGCAGAAGGAACTTACCTGGTCTCAGATGGGACTTTAAACTGTGGAATTTTGAGTTAATGCTGGAATGAGTTAAGACTTTCAGAGACTGTCTGGGGACTGTTGGGAAGGCATGATTTATTTTGAGATATGAGAAGAACTTGAGATTTGGGAGGGGACAGGGGCAGAATAATATAGTTTAGCCATGTGTCTCCACCCAAATCTCATCGCAAATTGTAATCCACACATGTTGTGGGAGGGGCCTGGTGGAAGGTGACTGAATTATGGGGGTAGACTTCCCCTTTGCTGTTCTCATGATAGTGAGTAAATTCTCTTGATATCTGGTTGTCTGAAAGTGTGTGGCACTTCCCCCTTCGCTCTTTCTCTCCCTTGCTCTGCCATGGTAAGATATGCTTGCCTCCCCTTCACCTTCTGCCATGATCGTAAGTTTCCTGAGGCCTCCCAGTCATGCTTCCTGTTAAGCCTGTGGAATTGTGAGTCAATTAAATCTCTTTATAAAGTACCCACTCCCAGGTAGTTCTTCATAACAGTGTGAAAACAAACGAATGCACAGCTTCCTCACCCATTTCTTAATTGGGTTTTTGTTTTCTTGCAGTTGAGTTGTCTCTGAGTTCCTTATATATTTTGGATATTAACCCCTTATCAGATGTGTGGCTTGCAAATATTTTCTCCTAACCATAGGTTGTTACTTCACACTGTTAATTCTTTGCTTTGCTGTGTAGAAGCTTCTTAGTTTGATGAAATCTCATATGTCTATTTTTGGATTTTGCTGCCTGTACTTTTAAGGTCAAATCCAAAAAAAAAAATCATTGACCAGACCAATATTGTGACATTTTCCCCCTATATTTTCTTCTGTTTGTTTCATAGTTTCTAGTCTGAAGTGCAAGGTAATTCATTTTGAGTTGATTTTTGTATATGGTGTGAGGCAAGGGTCCAATTTCATTTTTCTGCATGTGGATATCCAGTTTTTTCAACACCACTTATTGAAAAGACTATCCTTTCCCATTGTGTATTTATGCTACCTTTGTCAAAAATCAATTGATTTCAGTCTGTTTAGGCATATGAAAATTTTTCTAGAAAATCAATTGACTGTACATGCATGGGTTCATTTCTGGGATCTCTATTCTGTTCCATTAGTCAATGTGTTTATGTCTGTACCATACTACTTTATTTACTATAGCTTTGTAGTCTAGTTTAAATATGGTAGTGTGATGCTTTCAGCTTATTCTTCTTGCTCATGATTGCCTTGACTATTCATGGGTTTTTGTAGTTTCATATGAATTTTAGAATTGCTTTTTCTACTTCTATGAAAAATGACATTGGAATTTTGATAGGGATTGCATCGAATCTGTAGATTGCTTTAGGTAGTGTGGATGTTTTAACAATATTTATTCTTCCAATCCATGAACACAGGATATCTTTCCATTTGTTTACAACTTCTTCAATTTCTTTCATCAATTTTTATTCAGTATCCAAGTCTTTCACTTCCTTGGTTAAATTTATTCTTAAGTATTTTATTGTTTTTTGTAGCCATTGTAAATGGAATTAAATACTTTTTTTACATTAAAGTCTGTAGTCAAAATTTATTTTTGGATACTAGGTGAGGTTGATATGATTTTCCCTCTAAATGCAAATTGAATTTAGATTTTCTGTCAGCTTTTACCAGATTGTTATTAACTTAGACAAGTATAAGCAGGCAAATTTCAATGATCTGTGCCAACAAAAAAAAGTAGTGTCACATATAAAATCAGACTATTCTTTTAGTTTTAAGTGTCAGAAACCTGCACCTAAATAACTTTGGTAAAACAAGAATTTTTTTTGGCTCCCATACAGGGCAAAAGGGGAGAGATGAATCCATGTTTGGGAATAGGTGGATTTGGGGATGTGAAAGTCAGAAAGACCAGGTCTTTCACTTGTTTCTGCTTCTCTCTTTATGTTTTTTTTTCCTCCAACTGAAGACAAATTTTGTTTCTCTCATATGGTAAGAGAAATGGGCTCAGAGCATTCCAGGCATACATCCTCCCAGTTTAGTAACCAGGGAGGAAAACATGTTCCCTATCTCATCTAATACAAAGAAAATCTCAGGAAAGGAGTGTAATTATACTGCCCTTTGGTCATTGGTTCATTCTCAGGCAATAATCTACCCATTTCTGGACTGATCTCTGTGGTCAGGAAGATAGAGTTTCTATGACTGACCAAGCTGGGTCATCTTCTCAGCCCAGTCACCAAAGAAGCAGGGTCTGGTAGCAGAAGAAATCAGATGATCACAGACATAACTGCCAAGAGAATGACTAAGAGACAATCAATCTTTCCAATTTGTGATTTGCTACAATCAATAATCATAAAAGCAATATAAACATTTACATTTCCCTACTGACCACATTTGATTTTTAGACATAAAAGTGGTCTTTCTCATTTTTTATTATTTTAAGCACATATTAAAATAATTTTCATAACCTCAATAATAATTGCTTCAAAACCTGGGTTTTAGCCATATGAGCTAAGACAAGTTGTTTAACTTCTTGTTTATGATTTTTCATCTGTAAAATGAAGCGCTTTGATTGTATGATCTAAGGAACTGGAAAAAAGACAATCCAAAAACAGAGAAAAAGAAGGCTGGAATTCAATGTTTGCCATAAATGACTTTTAAATCTGCAAGTGAATAGTAGGGGTAGACTGTGCTCATGGCATCATTCCCCTGTCTCCTGCATGTTCTTCCTAATCCACCATGTTACTTAAGAAAAAGATAAAGCCCAGAACCAGAATTCTCTCTTTATAAGTCAGGAGCTCTTTCAGGATCAAGTAACAGAAATCCAAGTCAGATTGGGTTAATGGGGAAAAAGGAATTTACCAGTTCCTATAACTGTAAAGGGGTGCACACTGCACTAGAGGAAAAGCTTCAGGAGCTAGGATCTCAGAAACTCTAACTGGGGACTCAGAGCTACAGAGAACTATGTCTATTTTGTTCACTGCTATCTCAGCTTCTCTTTGCTTTTTTGGTCTCAGGATTTTATAACAAGGAGTGTGGCTGCCACAAACCTCAGGTTAGAAAGCATAGCCCAAAGGGCATATTTCCACCCCAAGAAATGACTCTGGCCCTGGTTGGGTTGTATGTTCTTGATGTGGACCGGTTGTATTAGAATGAGAATTGGTTACATATTTAGTCCTGTGGCTGGGAGATGGTATCTGTTAGCCAAAAAAAAAAAAAAAGGAAGTAGATGAGGAATACGGTTGCCAGACTTAACAAAAAAAAAATACATCGTACATTTAAACTGGCAACCCTAGGTAGGAGAGCTTTCTATACAGGCAAACTTAATAACCACCACAGTTTCTACATTGTTTCCGCAAGAATTTGCCTGTGGGTTATTCACCATTTTGCTCATATAGTGGGCAGATTCATGAGCAGACAGGCAATGGCTATCATCATGGGAATTTGGCTTAGCATTAAAGGTGGGGAGTATTTACTATGTCTTTTTTAATCCTCCTTGAAAAATTCCTTCTTAGCTTTTCTTAAAGCTACATGCCTCTTCCATAGGCTTATGGGATTTGAGAGTTTGAAGCATCTTGGTGGCTGTGAGGTTTGGATTCTATTAGTCACAGAATCAGAAGTTGGAAGGAGACCTGGAGGTCCTGTCCAATCTTCTCATGTAATTTGTAACTTTGTGGTGCAGGGGGTAAACTGCCCAGGAATTTTATGCATGGCCATTTCTAGGTGACGGTCCTTAAAGAAAATAAGTGTTACTGGAACATAAGGTGAAAGGGAGGAGAGGAAAGAAATAAGGTTGGGGAGAGCAGTACCAAAGAGCTTTGATTAGTGGGGAGCTAGCAGAGGTCTTCAGTGGAGGAGTAAACATGATGAGGCTGTTTTACACAAATCACTGTGGTGGTAATTTGGGAGGAGAAACCATGAGAAATGGGACTAGAGGGAAGGAGTTTGATGGGGAAGTAGTAGTATTGGTCCCACTGAAGGGCGTTGAGGGCTTCAGTTGGAATAGTGGAGGTAGGCAGGAAGGAATGGAGGGAAAAAAAGATTCATTTCAATAGTCAGAGTGATAAGTCAGCAAGAATTGGTGACTCATATTATCCATGTTTAACTTCACTCCTGCTTTTAGCTTTAACTAGTGATATATTATCAGTTTCTCCCACTTTTCAAGGACCTAGAGACAGCAGACAGCATACACATCAATTTTTTTTTTGTTGTTTGTTTGTTTGTTTTTGTTTTTTTTTTTTTTGAGACAGAGTCTCGCTCTGTCGCCTGGACTGGAGTGCAGCGGCCAGATCTCAGCTCACTGCAAGCTCCGCCTCCCGGGTTCATGCCATTCTCCTGCCTCAGCCTCCGGAGTAGCTGGGACTACAGGCGCCCGCCACCTCGCCCGGCTATTTTTTTGTATTATTTAGTAGAGACGGGGTTTCACCTTGTTAGCCAGCATGGTCTCGATCTCCTGACCTCGTGATCCGCCCGTCTCGGCCTCCCAAAGTGCTAGGATTACAGGCTTGAGCCACCGCGCCCGGCCCACACATCAATTTTTGAAAGGCCATATTCAAGTATTTGCTGAAGATATTGCAAGATTGGCAAGTTCATCATGTTCTCACCATTTTAATGATATTTTCTAGTGAAAGTATTTCTCATACATCTGTCCTCTTGATGTTTATTTTTACTGTGGGATTTACGTGTGCAAGGATCATTCTACCATGATGTCAGTTTAAGTGATTTTTAGAAACAATGAAACTATCCAAATTCATTACTTTAGGTTATATGATTCCCGCTTTCACTGTATCTCCAGTATGATGAGATGGGGAAAGTACTGGATCAAATGTTAGCTGACATGTGCCTGGCTTGCATCTCGTTTCCAAGGGCCAGCTGAATGACCACAGACACGGGACAGAACCTCAGATTCCCCACCTGCAAAATGAGGGAGCATGTGCCACCTGATCTTTCAGGACCCTTCCAAATCTATTCTCATCAGATTCCTTGGCTGGGAAAATTATAATTGAGATCATGAAAAGATGGTAACCTTTCACTGAATGTGACCTCTTGTGAAGTAAGCAGCAATCTCAAATGCAGGTTAAAATCACAGGCTTTGGAATCCAGCAGACTTGAATTTGAATCCTGGTCCTGCCATTTTGCATCTTTCTCCCTAAGCTTCGGTCTTCACATTTTTGAAACAGAAAAGAAATACCTACTTCATAGTGTCATTGTGAAGTAGGTGTTTCCCCATGCATGGGGAACATTCTACCCAGGGCTGAGCAGCTAATAAATACTCCACACATGGGAGCTTGACCTGCTGTTGGGAGCATGGAAGCATAGCTAACACGCTGCATCATAAACTGGATCAATGCAGAACTAAAAAATCCTAATCATTCATTCCTTTGTATATTCATTCAATTATTCATTCAATACAAACTACATTTGCCCAATAAATATTTGCGTGGGCATACAAATAAGCATGGCTTCTGGCTACAGACTTCCATCAGGCATTTTTTATATTCTCACTTTCTGGCTTCCCCTAAAGTGCTGGGGTTGCAAGAATGAGGAACATTTCGGAATGGTTATCATCATGCTATCTTTAAAAGTAACAAGCTCCTGGTTTTAATTAATTTCAGTCCCTGACTTTTGCATGAAAAGAAAAGTCAGTGAGCTCATGCTGTGGTGTCTCTCTCCAGAACTGATGTGGTTAGTCGTTCTCGTGTGAAACTGCCAAAGGCAGACTGGGTTACTGTCCTATGGAACATCTGCACAGTGTTTATCATTTTGGCATTTGAGAACTATGTAAATACGTGCAGACCCATGACAACCTCAGGATTTTGTTTCCAAATGTGCCATCAATGAATAATGGCACAAATGAGCAAAATCTTCTGGGCAACAATTTGGGTGGGGAGTAAGGCTGGGAATTGCACTGTGCTTCCAAGTGCTCTGGGGGTAAAAATCCGTTCCTATCATTGCATAACAATAAAGTCTTTGGGAGCACAATAATGTGTAGAATGGCTTTAGAATCAAACAACTTGCATTTGTTTTGGAAGCACATATTTAAATCTGGCCTAGGATCATTACTGGCAGAAGCAACTTTCTTGATTAAGTCAGTCCCGTGAAGGAACATACATCTTTATTACAGAGAGCACCTTCTCCTACTAATTTCCACCTTAGCAGCAAAGGCCAAGTTCCCTCAGCTGAGCCAAGCTCTCAACTCAGAACTCAGTGCCTCCATCTCAGCCGCTGGTAATTGAAGACAAATTCAACTCATGGTGCCTCTGTTAGTGCCCGAGTGGTTCTGTCTCTTTTCAAATAACTCAATCTTTTGTCTTCAACTGGTATCTTAGAGATGTGCAAAGACACTAAGGCGATTATTTTGACTGTCTCCTAGAACTTGAGAAACTCCTTTGTAGAAGGTTGAAAACATGCTTGGTCATTTAGTCTGACTAGACTTAAAAAGGCATCAAATACAAATAAATTCTTGGAAATAAATCAACTTTAGGCCTTTTACTGTTGAAGGCTTAAAATAATTCTCAAAAAGGCTAATTACGTCTTTCTTTGCTCAGTAGTTGGGCTTAATAATAAGCACCAAACATATGGCAGAGATTGGGCTGCAGAATCCATCATGGCCTTCTGTTCAGTAGCAAGGGACGGTCTTAAAAAAAAATTATATACAGAATCATCATAGTACCCATTACTGCTGGAAACAATAACTGCTAACCTGGCTTCTAAAAATTTCTTTCAATTCACTAGTAATCAAAGAAGTGTAATGTGAAATATAAGTTGAGCATCCCTAATCTGAAAATCCAAAATTCGATATGCTGAAAAATCGCAAGGTTTTTGAGTGCCGGTAGGACACCACACGTGGAAAATTTCACATCTGACCTCATGTGGTGGGTCCCAGTGAAAATGGAGTCAAAACTTCGTTTCATGCACAAAATTATTTAAAATATTGTACAAAATTTTGCGCAGGCTCTGCGTACACGGTGTATATGAAACACAAATGAATTTCATATTTAGACTGGAGTTCCATCCCCAAGATATCTCATTATGTATATGTAAATATTCCAAAATCCTAAACAATCCCAAATCTGGAATGTTTCTGGTCCCAAGCATTTCAGATAAAAGATACTCAACCTGTACACTAATAATCTATTTTTCTTTTTTGTTATTTTGTTGTGTTTTTTGAGACAGGATCTTGCTCTTTTGTTCAGGCTGGAGTGCAGTGGTGTGATCATAGCTCACTGCAGCCTTCAATTCTTGGGCTCAAGCGAATGCCCCACCTCAGCCTCCCATGTAGCTGGGACTACAGGCACACACCACCATGCCCAGCTAATAATAATAATAATAATAAAACTTTTGTAAAGATGAGGTCTCCCTATGTTGCTATGTTGCCCAGGCTGTTTTGAACTCCTGGCCTCAAGTGATCCTCCTGACTTGGTCTCCCAAAAGGCAGGGATTATAGGCAGGACTGACCTCTGAACCCAGGCACTAAGGCTCCCAAGCACACCCACCCATTCCCAGCCTCTATTTTTCAATTATCAGATTAATAGTGATTTTTAAATAATGATAATATTGGGGATAATTTGATAAAATAAGTACATTTATACCTTATATTGAGAGTCTAAATTTGGACAATCTTTCTGAAGAGCAATTTTAAAACAAAAGGTAAAAAGGCCACAAAAATACTCAGATGTTTTGATCCAGTCACTTTATTCCTAGAAATCTGTCTGAAGGAAATAGTATAAACCATAGACAGAATTTAAATGTAACATTATTTATAACACCAAAATATGCAATGAGAGAATGATGTTTTAAACTATATACATCTACCATATTCTATGGTATGCAGCCATTAAAAATTATGTTGACAAATGTTTTCAAAGGCAGAGGGGAAGTGAAAATAAGATACAGAAGAATGGATATACCATGACCTTGACTGCTTAAAATAATATATCACATATACTGGAGATAAAAAGATGTTACTTTTAAAACTGCAGCAGTCAGTCAGGTGTGGTGGCTCACGCCCATAATACCAGCACTTTGGAAGGCCAAGGCAGGAAAATTGCTTGAGCCCAGGAATTTGAGACCAACCTGGGCAACACAGCAAGACCCTTTTTCTACAAAAAAATTTAAAAATTAGCCAAGTGTGGGAGCATGTGCCTGTGGTCACAGCTACTTGGGAGGCTGAGATGGGAGGTTGTTTGAGCCCAGAAATTCAAGGTGCAGTGAGTTGTGTTCATACCAATACACTCCAGCCTACGTGACAGAGTGAGACCTTGTCTCGAACACACACACAAGCACACACACACACACCAGCAGCAGTTTCTGTATTCCAGGGAAAAAGTGGAAACCTGTGTGTCTTAGAGGTTTGGGGGAGGAGAAAATGCCAGGGAGCTGGCACACACATACACACACACACACACACACACACACACACACACACACCAGCAGCAGTTTCTGTATTCCAGGGAAAAAGTGGAAACTTGTGTGTCTTAGGGGCTTGGGGAAGGAGAAAATGCCCAAGCAGCTGGCCTTGGGGAAGCTCTGAAGTAGCAGATTAATCAAAAACCAATTGTCAAAAGTATTCTGTTGAATATTACTAAAGTCAACCTGTATTGTGGGCAGTGTCAACCTCTGCAAGCTCCTCCATACATTCACATCACAGTATTTATGGAGCCCTCATTATGGGCCAAAGCACTGAACCAGGAGAAGGGAGACTGTAACAAGCAACATAGACACAATTCCTGCCTTCAAAGAGCTTACAGTCTGACTCGGTTGTCATCATCATGCTGTCTACTGATATTATTTCCTTGGTAGTAGCAACCAGTCAAGATTTCAGAAAAGAGATGTCCAGTAAGATATGTACGGCTGATAAACACCAGACACAGCAACGTCAGAGACCCTCATACTCTGTATAGTTGTAGTTTCCTTTCCCACACTGAAAGTTTCCCTTCACACACTGAAATTTCCTCATGTGACCCTCAAGACATTTAAAGCCTGTTAAACAGGGCCGGGCACAGTAGCTCACACCTGTAATCCCAGCACTTTGGAAGGCTGAGGAGGGAGAACTGCTTGAGCCCAGGAGTTTGAGACCAGTCTAGGCAACATAGTGAGACCCTGTCTCTAAAAAAAATTAAAAAATTAGCCGGGCATGGTGGCTTGCACCTGTGTTCTCAGCTACTTGGGAAGCTGAGGTGGGAGGATCACTTGGCCCCAGGAGTTTGAAGTTACAATGAGCTATGATCTTCCACTGCACTCCAGCCTGGGTGACAGAGTGAGAACTTGTCTCTAAAGTAAAATAAAATAAGTCTGTTAAACAGGACTGCGTGTGCTGGCTGGGCTATGGGGAGTAACAGGAGGGCAAGTCCCCACACTCTTCAGCAGAGCAGGTGTAAGCAAACAGCAGGATGCTGTAGAAGACCCGCAAGAAGTGCTGAGTGAGAAGACAGGGCAGTCCAGAGCAAGGGGCGAGGACAGGAGCCAGGATGTGCTGGTGCAGTGTGCAGTCTTACCCCAAGGACTCTCAGAAATAGATAAGCGACTGGCCCTCCTTCATTCACCATGAGTGGAGTACATGTCATTATTGTTGTAATATTAAAGGAAAGGCTGGAAAACACATGAAGGATCTCTAGAGCACACAGAAAGGGAAAGAGATAGCTGTAAAATCATGGAAAGAAATATACCAAATATGCCCAGGGGTAAGTGAGTCCTAGATGGATTCATTCTTTCATCATTTTACATATACTATTATCACATTCCCGAAATGTCATTTGAAAAGCACCTGCTCTCATCACACTCGTGTCACACATGGATTTTTCTCCTACTCTGTGTCTTCCTTCTTTCTCATTGTTTCTTCTTTTTCTTCCCTTCCTTCCTTTCCTCCTTTCCCTGCTTGCTCTCATCTCGGGTCTTGTCATTCAGCTGCAGATATAGCAACCTCTTTCTGTCATGACCTATCTTTGGGGTTAAAATAATAACATTGATCTTGCACTGTTCTAAGCATTTCAGATGTATTAACTCCTTGAATTTACACAACAACCCTACTTGGTAGTAAGGTCGCTATTCCCATTTAGCAGATTAGGAAACTGAAATCCAGAGATGTTAACTAACCTGCCGGGACACACTGGTAAAAAGCAGGACTGAGCTCTGAACCTGGACACTGAGGCTCCCAAGCACACCCACCCAAGCCACCTCGCTGCACAGCTCTGGGAAAGCATGGAGGCCACCGATACAAGTCCTGTCCCAAGACTGCTCAGCATCTCAGCTTTAATATGAAATTGAGGGCACAATGGCTGGGGTCCCGAGCCCAGTTATTTCACAAGTGGTGCGACACAAATACAGCTTAGTGCCTTAGAGTCCTATCAGGTAGCCACCATGCCGCACCCTCACAGAAAGAAAGGCAGGTCACAGGATTTCACTACTTAGCCCTGTGATCATGGATATGTTCCTAAAGCTTTCTGAGCCTTGTTTTTCAATCGACAAAATGGGTATCCAATTGCTACCTCATTAGACAGTATTTGTATATTCTTAACTACAATACCTAGCACATAATAAGTTCTTAATAGTGGTAGCTATTTTTCCCACCAACCATTGGCAAACTGCTTGTTAAAGGATTCATTTGTCCTTATGTAGCTTATACTCTAAATGGTACACACTAGGGGCTCAGCAAACTACAGTCCCCATGTTAAATTGGGTTGACTGTTTTTGTAAATAAAGTTTTATTGAAACACAAACATACACATTTGTTTACATATTTATTATCTTTTCATGTTATGATAGCAGAATTGACTAGTTACAACAGAAACCATTTTCTTTAGGTCTGCAAAGCTTAAAATATTTATTCTTTGGTTCTCTACTGAAAAAGTTGGTCAACTCCTGCTATAGACAGACGTACTTACTAGATGAAGCATCAAAACAAATACACAATCCAGTAGTTTGTCAGATTTTAGATAGATACTTCTGTTTGCTATTTTATTTTATTGCGACCTAACGTGGGAAGGTTTATTTTTTAGGCAAACACAGTAAACACCTAACATAGAAATTAAAAAGTCGTAATCTTTTAAAAAATCACAAATACACAAAGTCATTCGGCAAGATGTAAAATAGTTTTCAAATTCCCCACATCATTTGTCCTTTCACATGTTACTTCAGCTCTGCTGCTGAAGGCTTCTTTCCTAGGCACTGATACTCTTATTAGGAAGGCAATAATATATGGTTCAACTCTTTTGTTCATATGTTTAGGGTATCATCTGCCTTGCCCTGAGATGAATCAAAATGAAACATTATAGGGGTAGAATGGTGGAAGTTATGGCTTCCAGAATAAAACAGCAGCCTGGTGATCTATAGAGTGTCTCCAAAGGATATTAAATTAATCAGCCAAGGATTATTGTGTATTTTCCGGAACATTTGTGGGCTCTTTCTTTAGGGTGTTTTGAATGGGATTTCTATTATGAGATTGTGGCAGGGAGAGCACTGTTATTGTCATACAGATGGCATGTGGAGAGAGACTCCGGATGGGCAACAGGGACTCAGCATTAAGAAATACAGTGGATCCTCTGGGAATATGAATACATGCTGGCTCAGAGAAGGGCTCTATGTTTTGTTTAGAGAAGGCTTAAGTTGGTAGGAATGGAAAATTTGTTTTCTCTATTGTGCTCTCTCAGAATCGAATAGCAGCCAAAAATCCCAGAAGGAAAAAATGAGACTTCTCTTCAGAAAGAGAATTGACGAGGAGGAGGTAGACCAGAAATTGATGGCAATTCTACATAGTTACCAAGAAAGTGAGGGATTCCTCCCAAATTAAAGTTCACATGGGACAACAAAGATCACAGATTCTAACCAACCAGGGACTCTGGGGAGAGCAGTTTGGAGGCAAAGAAATGACTATGAAGAAGTGGAAACAATTTAGTGTAATGTAAAAAACTGTCGTGTCTCTAGTATCCGTCAAATTAGTTGTGACAAAAATTACTTTTCAAGGAGGGTACTTAACTAGAAAGGCATAATATCAGGATTTGATTAGACAATACTGTGCATAGAAACAGCAGTGAATGCTATCACTGTAGCTGGAGAAAGAACAGGGACTTTGGATGGAGACGGACCTGAATGTGATGCTCAGATCTGCCACTCACCATTATAGAAACTCAAACAAATTGGCCGTGCGCGGTGGCTCACGCCTGTAATCCCAGCACTTTGGAAGGCCGAGTCAGGTGGATCATGAGGTCAGGAGACAGAGACCATCCTGGCCAATACAGTGAAACCCTGTCTCTACTAAAAATACAAAAAATTAGCCGGGTGTGGTGTTGGGCGCCTGTAGTCCCAGCTACTCATGAGGCTGAGGCAGGAGAATGGCGTGAACTCGGGAGGTGGAGCTTGCAGTCAGCTGAGATCGTGCCACTGCACTCCAGCCTGGGTGACAAAGCAAAACTCCGTCTCACAAAAAAAGAAAGAAAGAAAGAAAGAAAAAATTACTTCCCCTCCCCTCACTTTCTGCATCAGCCAGGCCTTATAGTCTACTCTGTTGAGAAAATGGTAACCCTCAGACATGACCTCATGCTGTCTGTGTCTCCCCCCAGCTTCAAGTTTATCTATGTCCACACTTTCGCCTGCCTGTGTTGGAGTGCCCCTCCTCTTGCTCTCTTCAAGGCCACCTGTGTTCCTTGACCTTCTTTCCTGCTGCCTCCTCTAGAATTCCTGGCTCTCCAATCTCTTCCTCCCTACCCCACTCCCCATTAACATTGAACAAATATTCCCTATCTCTCCCTTAAAATTCCCTGACCCTCCATTTACCTCCTAATTCTAGGGAAACTTTTCTGAATATTCTCTAGATGTTGTCTTAATTTCAATAATCTATTATTTTAAATATATTTCCAGGTTATTCACTGTATTTTTGTATTTATGCTATAAAGTCTTAAAAAATAGTGAGTAGTGTGTCCAGTTCCCAGTTCTACCACTTACTGGCTGGGTAAACATTAACACCTACTTTTCCTCCTGTGTCTGTTGGTTTCCTTGTCTGTACATTTGAGCTAATAGTACCTACTTTGACTTCAGGACTAATGAGAAAATACAGATCGGTGAATAGACACTATAAACTCAAGCAATATATTGTGCACACACACACACACACGAGAGAGATAGAGAAAGAAAACTATTTCTGGTGTATATATTTGTGTAGGAAGATACTTTTTGGAGATTGCATTTATAAAATACAATAAACTTTCTCCCTTTGTTGACGTGATTTGGCTTTTTCCTTGTGAATTCATTCTCTCCCTTCCTCTCCTCTTGAAACCACTTCTCCTTGGATAATGGCATATTTTTAATAAAGCTAGTTCTCCACCAGGGTAAGGAAAGGAGGTAGGTTGGGTCTGTTAAAATGATCTGAGGTCTCACACTCTCAATTTCATTACCAGAAGTTCTAAGGTATGGCACGGTGGCTCATGTCTCTAATCTTGGCAGTTTGGGAGGCCTAGTTGGTAGGATCACTAGTGGCCAGGCGCTTGAGACCAGCCTGGCAATATAGCAAGACTCCAAGTCTATAAAAAATAAAAATTTTTAAATTTTAAATTAAAAAGAAAAGCAATTCTAATTCAGTAAATTCAGAGTGAGCCCTGAGGAATTTGTGATTTGAAAAGATTCTTTAGGTGATTCAAATATTTACTTTTTTCATGTCACTCTGACTCCCAAATGAAAATCTGTACTTGAATGTAGGCAGGTATTTCAGGCCAGGTCTGGAATCATTCACAAGACTCTTGGCATCACAGTCACCGGCCTCTTCACTTGTGTTAGCTGTGTGCCTCTGGGAAACTAGATGCATCAATGACAGCCTGACTCTATCAGGCACCTTCTAGTCTTTCTAATGAGTCAACACAACTGTTTTCGGCTAGGTCGGGTATGAAATTGGAAGCATTCTTTGAGAGATCCTGTTCAGATTTTTATATTAATTCAGTGTTTTCATATCTAATTTCCTACTCTGATGCAATTATATATATGTAATCCATGTTGGCAGGTTCTGGCCCTCAGATTCCAGCAAAAGCTCCATCATGTATTTCTGGGAGTTCTCAGAGAGGACTCATTAGTGATTCTGATATTTTAGTTCTCTCTACCTGCCCCATCTTCCCTCCCCTGGGTGCTGCCATCTTCACCAAATTCTCCTGAACCTGTTGGGCCTGCTGAGGTTTCCCCAGGATCCTCTTGTCTCTGTCCCTTCTGCTGGGTACCTGAGCTGAACACCACGACCACTTTGGCCATACCACCAGCCCAACAGGCTTTGCTGTCCCAACCGCTTGCCCCTAACCTAGCAAATCTCAGGCTTCCAGTGTTGATTCAAGGGGACCCTGACCCTCAGGCTGCTGTTGGGAAGTGGGAGAAAATGTCTACCGTTTTTAGTGTGAGACTCTCTTATAGGAACTGATCAATGTGACCTTGTTAATCCACATACAAGATATTAGAAATAATTTTTCAGTAGTGAAATTAGTGGTATTCAATATGTGTGCTTGGCTAGATTTTGATGAGGATATTTGAAATACTTTCTCAGCCATTTCTGGAGTATGGATTGAAGATTAGGGAATTTCAAATGTTAATCAACTAATATATTACACTGTAAATATAGATAAAATTAACTTAAATACACATATATCACATTGTTCATTCTGAACTGTTTCAAAGTAAAATCCCACATAGACGATATAGCAAGCTCAGACATAATTCTAGTAGAGACCTGGATGAGAAGATAAATTCAATAGATAAACACTCAGATATAACCAGAATTGCCCTTTGCATCCATATTTAAGAATTAGTAACTTGGCATGGTGTTCGTGCCTGTAATCCCAGCACTTTGGGAGGCCAGTGGGGGTGGATAACTTGAGGCCAGGAGTTTGAGACCAGCCTGCAAAACATGGTGAAACCCCATCTCTACTAAAAATACAAAAATTAGCCAGGTGTGGTGGCGCATCCCTATAACCTCAGCTACTCAGGAAGCTGAGGCACAAGAATGGCTTAAACTTGGGAGGCAGAGGTTGCCATGAGCCAAGATCACACCACTGCGCTCCAGCCTGGGCAACAGAGTGAGACTCTGTCTCAAAAATAATAATAATAATAATTAGTAAGTTGGTCTGGGGTATAGAGCCTGACTCTTCTAAAATGAATTTGTTCTCTCTCAGGAATGTCCTTTGACTCATTTAACAGGACTCTGAGTGGGCCATTCAACATCTTCCCAGATAGACCCAGGCCCAGCATTCCATCTACATGTAGACCTTGAAATGTTGCTACTGCACTACTGCTTTCTTTTCAGTCAGATTTCTTTTCACTCAATAATTGGACTGACCCCTTCTCTTTCTCTTTTAAAGAGTTGTTGATCACATTTGGAGTTCAATGACACTACTGTTTTGCTTTACTGTTGGAAGTTGGGAGAGAGTAATTACTCATTCCTCCTTATTTATCAGTTCCAACCAATTTATAAATAGACTCAAGGAGTCAAGTTAGGAACAAAGTAGAGTACTGGCAAAGTTGATTTGGGTAGTGTGCAGAGATACTCTGCCTCTTACTCCAGGTTGAACTTACCCACCAGTGAGATTAAAAAGCTGGAAAAATGTAGACTTTCTCAGCAGTTGAAAATCTAAGGCAACTTATAAAATATCAGGCTGTATAGAGCTATTCCATCTGAAGTCAAGCAAGTCCAAGATAAGAAAAACAAGCGAGGCATTTAGCACATTTAGCATGAGCCATTGGCTCACCCATCCAGTAGTGACCCAACGAACATCTGCTTCTCACTAATATCCTACTTCAGAGTGTTGAGATATGACCAAGGGGATAGGAGGAGTAGGGTCCCCATCGCCATGAACTCTAGATCAAATACTCTGGGGCATGTTTAGGACCTCCCTTTCTTCCATGCCCACTGTCCTTGGCTCAAGGACAAAATCAAGTTTTCAAGAAGACCTAAGGGGACTTCTGTTCTAAAGGAATAGAAATTTCAGGAGCAGCAATATGGAGTTAAACTCCTTCTTTTTGGTTCTCTCCATTTTTCTCTCTTCCTAGGCAGCTAGAGGGTATTTGGGGTTAAGTGAGGGGCTACTGCTTGAGAAGTTCTTCTCTTTTCTTGAAGGTCTAATAGACAATGGGTTGGGGCCCAGGAGAAAGAGGTCCTGGAGCTAGCCTTCAGGTCTTCTCATCTGGACCTTAAGTTAATGGGCATAAACAGAGTCTGTAAATTTTCCATGTCTGCCCACTCCACCAGGATTAGAAATTAAAGAGACTTGGACCTAAAACATAAGTGAATATTTAAAAGTTAGCATTTGCCAGTAGTAATAACTTAGACTGACATGCCTACAGAACCACATGGAAGCATCCCAGGTAGCCATTCAGAGAATGAGGAGCCCAGTCATCAACCTGCTTTCCTTGGAGAACAGCATTTGACCACAGATGAGCCTTGTCTAAAGCCCATGCTTAAGTTTCCAAATATATCCAGTGTTAGCATTAACCCCAACTGTATTATCATAGGATGATGACTTGTTCTTCAGCCAAGAGTGTGTGCCATTTTCATCTCTGCACACTTACATAAAAACAATGGGGTTTGACACGTGCTGGACTGCTCCCAATACAAATACTAGCCACTATTTTGGAAACCTGACAGTTGCTTTTCAGATTCTTTTCTAGTGGCCTAATGTTATAGTCTTAGAGAAACCTATTAAGGAATGATTACCTCATTTGAGTCTTTAATAGTCTTCAACCTCTTTTTATAGATATTAACTTGCAAATCCCTCATAGAACTATCATAATATGATTATGTTCCTTAAGTGCAACAGCTGTCCTTTACCATCGAGAAAATTGACACCTAGAACGTTGGCGCATTACCTTCTTAAAGATCTCAATTGACTTATCTGATTTATTTCAAATTTCCTCAAGCTATGAAGTTTTGTTCTATTGTGACATTGTTATCTTTGAGTCTACACAAATTTTCATTTTCGATGTGTGAAATTCTGCCTATTAGTCACTTCTTTTGAAAGGCAGAGAGTAGAAAGAAAGGGAGAAGAAGCAAATTACTGCGCATTATAAATTGAGTCCTGCTTAATAAAATCCATATTCTGGCTTGATAAACTTTCTGCTAAAAGTCCTAATTAGTAGCAGATGGTTTTGAGGTTCAGGAGACAAATTTACTTTCCAAATTCCCATTAGAAATTAATTGGAATCCTTGATTTTTATCTTTTTCTTTTGCTTATTTGAATTTTTAACTTTTCCATAGAGAACATGAATTACATGAATAACTTAAACTGTTGTATAAAAGCTATTAATACTGTGAACAAGTTCAAACATATGAAAATGTTAACCCCATAAGAGGACTGTCTGTATAGAAGAGATACCCTGCACTGAATCTGAATACAGCCTTAGAATTAACTTTTAAAGTTCTATCATTTGTAGAACTATCATACTGCAGTTATATGCTATATACATATAGCATTAAAGCTAGGTCTGTTGGGCTAATATGGCAGTGTGAATTCATTTTTGAAAACTCACTCTGCTCCAAACAAATGCAACGGTACGATAATGGATAAAATCCAGAAACATACAAAAAGAGTACCAAGAAATTCAACCGGCCTGAAAGGTGATGTTAGTATCTTACTGACCTAGTCATGGAAGAATTTTTATTTTACTATCTGTATTTTTTTAATTAATTGTTTTAATTTGAGATAATTATAAATTCACATGCAATTGTAATAAATAATACAGAGAGATCTTGAGTAGTCCTTATCCAGTTTCCCACAATATAACACCTTGTGTAACTATAGTGCAATGTTACAACCAGGCAATTGGCACTGATAAAATCCACCGATCTTATTCATATTTCATGAGTTTTACATGCACTGATCTGTGTGTGTATTTAATTCTGTGCAATTTTATATTGCATGTATAGGTTCACAGAGTCACCACTACCTCAAGCTACAGAAAAGATCCATTCCCTTAAGGGTCCCCTGTGCTGCTGCTCTTTTATTACCATAACTCCTGCCTGCCTCCCCCTTCCCTATTCTCTGGCAACCACCGATCTGTTCTCCATCTCTAAAATTTGGTCACTTCAAGACTGTTAAAAAAAAAAAAAAGGAAGAATGATACAGTATGTAAACTTTTGGGGTTAGCTTTTTAAACTCAGCATAATTCACTTGAGATCCATCCAAGTTGCCTGGATCAATTTATCTTTATTGCTGAGTAGTATTTCATGGTGTGGATATACCACAGTGCATTCACTCACTCACTAAAGACTATTTGAGTTGCTTCTGGTGTTTGGCTATTACTAATAAGCTGCTATAAATATCTGTGTACATGTTTTGTGTGGATGTAAGTTTTATTTCTCTGGGATAAATGCCCAAGTGTTTTTTAATCTCCAAAAATAAAAGCATAATAAGATGAAATCATGTACGTCATACGGTTTTCACATCTGGCCTGTGAGTCTGGCTCACACATGTGCTCATGCTAGAGATGAAGAAACTAGAATTGTCAAAATGATTTTCCAGAGTTATTCTGAATGTAAACTTAAAGCTGGAATTCTTTCTCAGTGAAAGCCTTGTTTATTCTTTAAGCCAGCCCTTTTAGAAGGGAAAGTCACTTTGTACCTTGAAACATACTTTCTGCTACCTCTGAGGTCTACCCAGATGTTTGGCATCCAGGATTTTTCATGTTAGTTTAGGTACTTATGTCTAAAATAGCCAAATTCTGCACACGTTTAGATGTCTGATTCTGAAAATTGATCCCTATGTCTATTCTCTTAATGAAGAGAGCAGACAATCAGGAATGCATTAGTGCCAACTGAGGAAGAGCAGGAAGTCTGCAACCCTCTCAGCTGAAGCTAACTAGCAGCCAGAAATTCTTTCTCCCCTTAAGCTGGAAAACAGCTGTCACAGAAAATTGTTCCTCCAAAGGAGGAATTACTTACACTCATTTTTTAATGGAAAAGATCATGGCCTGGCCAAATGCAAGGCCATGTCAAGTGTCTGTTCATTCACAAAGGGGGAACTGAATATCCTCAACATCCAACTGGCAATAGCTTGAAAAAACAAAACCGGAAACCAAGGACCAATAAACCCTTAGCTTCATTATAGCCTTTTTTGACTTTCATTTTATTCAAACAGCTCACTGACTGTTTATATTTTATCAATGTTTATCCATGGAAGAGGAGATGAAAAGACTTAACGACTTAAACCTAGGACAGACAAAACTTAAAAACCAAAAAACTCTAAATCCATCAACCCTAAAATGTGTATTTCAAAAGATAGGGAACCAGCCTAATTTAACAATATGCTAAACAGGTAAAATATTTCATCTTAGAATTTAACTCCTCAGCACTGAAACATGGAGCTTCTCCACTCTGTCTGGAAAAGACAAAAAATGCTTTGGTTCTATTGTGAGACCTGTGAACTCAGCCAGGGCAGGCAGGGCTCCAAATGACCTGAATATGCCACTTCCTACGACTAATTCAGAGGAAATGAATCTTCTACCTTTCCTGGATACTGGGCAGACTTTATATATGAATAGAATTGATCAAGGCCAATGAGATGGGATTTCACATAAGTAATAAAAACAATAATGACAATAACAACTAACATTTATTGAGCGCAGCATTTAAAAACACCAGCAGTGGACTAGATGTTTCAATGTTTCATGGCGATCATTTCTGTGACTCTTCATGATAATCCTATAAGGCGGGTGTTATTATACCTACTATTTTATAGATAAGAAAACTGAGTCTTAGCGAGGAGAAGTATAATAACTTGCCTAAGATTTTGTAGCTGTTAAGTGATGGATCCAGGACTCTAACTGTAAAGTCCAAGTTCTAAACTATATGCTCAGCCTTCACTCAGAAATTTCACCTTTAGAAAGCCATTTCTCCAGCCTAGGCAACATAGTGAAACTCCATCTCTACAAAAAATACAAAAAATAGCTAGGCATGGTGGCACATGCCTTGTGGTCCCAGCTACTCGGGGGGCTGAGGTGGAATGATCCACAAAGAATGCTATTTTTTGGAATAAGACATTGTCCCTTTTTAAATGCCATCCTCCTTTGGAAGGGATTACATGGTATCATGTTCTCAGTTATCAACTCCAGTGTCAATGAGTTCTTCAGGCCCTTTATCACTTGATAACAAACTGAGAGGAAGTGTTTCCAGGAATCAGAGAAGACTGTACATAGGAAGTCTAAAGGGGGCAGTGAGGTTGTAGAGAAGCTAAAAGAAGTCTATAACCAGAGTCCCTATGACTGCTGACATGCCCACCTCAAGAGATTTAGAGCAAGTCCACTTTTATCCTTCCATCTGTAGAAGGCATTCTCTCTCACCTAGGACTGGCCCTACTCACTGACCCATTTTTTAATGTAGTAATTCACTTTACCGCTACTTCTAGGAGACAAGAATGTATCTCCCCCGTAGATCCCATGTGCTTTGGTCTACTTTTGTGGGTCTCACACTCCACATAGATCCAGCCTTCTTGTCTCTTTCTATATCCAGTAACTCTTGATGAGGAAGAAGCCCATTTACAAATTTTTTTTCTGAGACAGGGTCTGGCTTTGTTGCCCAGGCTGAAGTGCAGTAGCATGATCACAGCTCACTGCAACCTTAACCTCCCAGGCCAAAAGGACTTATAAATGAAAAGGATGGATGGAGTGGAGATGAACACAAGCTGAGGCACTTTGAGCACCAGACTCTGGGCCAGGGCTTGATATCCATGACAGTCTCATTAAATATTCACAGCAGCTCTCCCAGGGAGATGTGATATCCCCATTTTACAGGAGAGTAGACCAGCATCCAGTACCTCCTCACAGTTTCAAAGCTTAGTAAGAGACCAGTCCAGGATTCAAACACATGTTCCAATCTCCATTTCCCAGCCCTAAAAGACAGAGTAAATGGGCTACAAAATGAATATTTTAAAACAGAACCTCTTATTGAAATTAAAACAATATTTAAAGGGGAGCAAAAAGGGAGCTGATGCTTCTTATGTATCTTAGCCATCAAATGTAAAAGAAGGTTGAGTTGGTCTTCTAGAGGGGGAAAAAGTAGTGAGAGTGATGGGCCACAGAAATCAGTCAACTAAATTCCTTTACAGCCCCTCACTTATTTGTGAATGGCACATGCTGCTCACAATAAACAGAAAAATGCCTTGAATTTCTCATCCTCAAATTCTTACCTGAGAGATGGTAACATTCTAAATAAAGGTACATTTCTTATTACAACCTGGATTTGAGCCCCAAAACCCAACATAATCTCCTGGTGAGGTGGGGTGTGCCATTGTGAGCCCTGGTTCCCATGTGGCTTCTAAGAGCCTACAAGCAGGAGATAGTTCTGGGCCTTCTCATCACCCTGATACTCCTGAGGCACTCTCAGTCTCTGCTGAGAGTAAGAGCTTTTAGCTTTTGCATCTCCTAGAGGAGGTTTTGCTCCAGTCCCTAGTATTATTTCCTAGAAAAGGAATGTGGCCAAGTTGTGTCCTTGGCATTCATAGCCAAGTACATTTCCCCTGGCCTAAGGAAGAAAGCCTTGAGCTCCTCTTGTGATAGGTGCTTTGATCATGTCCTATTCACCCCATTGGTGAAGGAGGTATTTCATCCTTAGGGTTGTAGGAATGCCAAACACATGATAAGAAGGGTTATTGGCTAGGGAACCTTTTCCACACTAGCAGAATAGGGAGGGGAACTTGTGTTAGGCCATCTGAGGCCTGTCTGGTTTTCTTCAGATGTCAAAGCAAGCATGCTATGGGACCTTAGTTCTAGTCCTTGTACAATTGTAGTACATGTCACTAAAGGATCAAACAAAAATAGAGAAGGAATTCTACAAGTTTTGATTTGTATATGCCCCGCTCCTCCTTCAATGTACATGCTTTAGAGGTAAAGAAGCATGCAAGTCCCTTCCCTCTTATGTTCCTTCATGAAGCATTGGATAATACCGAGTCCTTTTTGATGGAGTACAATAACCAGTGACTTAATCAATGTTATTGTTTGAGGAAGCCAATCTTTGTTTGAGTAGCTATTGCCAGCCAAATTCTTTATTAATTTATCAAATATTTATAGAAAATCTAAACAGACCATTTGTATAGGAGCTGTATCTGTCCGAGTTCTTTGGTTGTAGGCCATAGAAACTGAGTCTGGTTGACTTTAACAAAAAAGGGAACTTATTGTACTGGATTTCAGTAGCTCAGAAAACTGGATTAAAAAAAGATCTTAGCCAGGCGCGGTGGCTCACACCTGTAATCCCAGCACTTTGGGAGGCCGAGGCAGGCGGATCACGAGGTCAGGAGACTGAGACCATCCTGGCTAACATGGTGAAACCCCGTCTCTACTAAAAATACAAAAAATTAGCTGGGCATGGTGGTGGGTGCCTGTAATCCCAGCTACTCAGGAGGCTGAGGCAGGAGAATGGTGTGAACCCGGGAGGCGGAGGTTGCAGTGAGCCAAGATCACGCCACTGCATTCCAGCCTGGGCAACAGAGTGAGACTACGTCTCAAAAAAAAAAAAAAAAAAAAAAGATCTTAAAGAGCCCAGGTTCAGGTTCAGAAAGGACAATAATCAGGACAGCTCTGATTAGGATCTTGGTAGCAGAAACTGATGAATACTCTATTGAGGGCAGCATGGGAGAAATGAATTAACTCTAATCCTTCCATTAGTTGGCCTAGCATTCAAACTGCAGGAGGAGACTCTGACTGGTATGGCTGGAGTCTTGGCCCAGGGAAGGAGGACATGTTGATCGAAAATACAACCAAATCTACAATAGACAGCAGATGGTGGCTCAAAGGAAAACCAAATGCCTATTTACCCAAAGAAAGAGGAAGGGATTCTAGGCAGGCGAAAACAAAAACAAGAACAGGCATACATTTCTGGAGCTATGTCATTATCTTATATGAATTAGAAAATCAATGATTATTAAACAAAACAGGTAAATCATATTTTAACCCACTCACTTGGTTGTACTTTCTACCATGTGTAATTGTATTTGTGTACTTTTTTACTTGTTTCATTAAAATAAAACATGTTTAGTGCCTCAATATCTGGTTGTAAGGTAGATTTGTTGTGGATTTAACCTTCAGACAGGCCCATCTGCCTTTAAGCCTTATCTCTTACTCCAACCACGTATCTTACAAAAATAGGTCTTTTTTCACAAAGAAGAAGTAGAGATATGAATGGATCAGCAAAAAATATTTTAAGTTATTTTAAAATTATTTAATGAAAGCATATTATGTAGGCACTGTACTGCTAGATTCATGGGCAGCAAAAAGATAGACGCACCCCACAAAAAGTATAATTTCCCACACCTAAGTTTATAATGAACATGTGCACATGCAAGCAATTAAATGACAGATCAATAAGAAATATGTAACCCAGATGTCAGTGGAAACTCTACATTTGTTTCCTTCCCAATATTTATGTCCTGAAGAGTCCCAGAAGTTCCCATACTCAATGTCACTTTTGAATCTTAGTTCTGTTATCCCTGAAATCTTATTTTCACTTTTATTTTTGCCCCACAATTGTTGCCTTTTCTCTGTTCCATACCAAACCAGAAATACCCCCACTAAAAAAGGGGGTGTGTTGAGTACAGCAAACTCCACTCAAACATTGGTAAGAAGAAGGGGACCCACATCAAAGAAGAGCTAACAGGTAAAAGTGTTTGATTTCTATATTTTTAAAAGTCTTTTAACTATTTCCAACAATTCAGGCCACAGCATCCTCTCATGTATTTCAGCCCTCTCCTTTTTTCACTGCTTATCAGTAACTTGTCCCATGTTACTATGCAAAGCAATCTACGTTTCCTCAGTGCAGCTGCAGCCCTCCCTTGGTAGAACTGAACACTCACTAGCTGTTGGACAATGGATCACCTACTTCCTCATCAGTCTCTACAAAAGAACTGGATCCGAATATTTTTTCTCAGGGATATTAATCCTGCCACCCATCCTTAGGGACTTCAAGCGGGGCAGAAATGGCTATAGTTAACCTACATTTTAAATAAGTTTGTCCTCTGTCACAACTGCTCTGAGTGGGCCCATGAGGGAGGGAAGGTTGTGGGTCTCAATGGTGTGGAAGAGTTTTTAGGGAAGGACTCTAATTTTGACTCATGACTGTGACTTAAAAATGCAGGGATCAAATTTAAACTGGAAACTTCAGACTAAAATTTTGTAACCAAATATATACATATTGGTGTGTGTGTGTGTGTGTGTATATATATATATATATATTTCTCTCACTTTCTTTTCCAAATCCCATCAAAATATCATAAGTAATACCAAATAAGAACAAATCTATTGCACTACTGAAAACCAAGAGGGCATCTTCAGGCAAGTAAAAAATTTCTGGAATATATAAACCAAATGGCGTATCTTTCTGAAGCTGAAAAACCTGCAACCCATGTAGTTGAACAAGAACAGAAAAAGAAGAAAAAAAAAAAAGAGAGAAAACTAAAGATTAAAAGGAAAAAGGAAGCAAGGAAGAAAGTTAGTTTTCCAGGAGAACTTTGAAATCCTAAAACCAACAATATTTGGAATTAAAAGAAGGAGCTGGAAATGGGTTGACAGACTGGGTGAATAATTAAAGACCTATGGAACAGCTGCACGAGTTCCCTGCTCTCAGAATTGCTGGTTCTGTTGTTTGCCTGCAGGATACAGTTTTCCATTTGCGAAATAATTTTTAAACCCTGATACAGAGTATTCCCAGGATGGTTGTTGGGAACAGAAAAGCAGGGCACTCCCTAGGTAATATATGGTCACTACAAGATTCGCAATGAAAAAACAGGTGACTCAGATAACTATTGGTTCTACATCTTTCTCTCTGCTTCCTTTATCAACTGTCAAAAGAAAGCTTGCTATATTCAAAACCTGTCACTGCCAGAGAAGCAGAGAGTTTTCACTTGGGCTGAGGAAATGGACCCTAGCTACCAATCCAGGTCAATACAGACCATTGATAAACGTGAATATACAACAATCACCAGTCATCTGAAGAAAATGAATAGCATAAAAGAGAGGGAACAAACCAAAAGAATAGAAGAACTAATTCCTGAAGAAACAGAGTAAGTAGAAAAAAACAAAAGAGAATTAAGAGCATGCCACATCCTAAATAAAAGCAGATGTCTGTGAAAAAGAATCTATCAGGACCTTGGAAATTAAAAACATGATCACCAAAATAAATAACAGATGGCTCAAATAACAGAATTTACATAACAGAAAGTAGAGTTAGTAAATTAAAATATGTGGCCAAGGAAATCTCCTAGGGTATAGTAAAAAATAATAAGATGAAAATAAGTACAAAGTTGAGAGGTAGGAAAGACAGATGCAGGAGATCCAACATTCATCTAATTGGAGTTCTAAAAAGGGAGAACATCAGGAGGAAATTATCAAATAAGTAATTAGGTAGGCATAAGAAAAAGTGTTCAGCATCACTAATCATTACGGAAATGCAAATCAAAATCACAATGAGAAAAAATCACCATTTTATATACATTAGGATGGTTATTACAAAAAAAAAAGAAAAACCCAAAACAGAAAATAACAAGTGCTGAAAAGGATGTGGAGAATTTGGAACACTTGGGTATTGTTAGTGGCAATGTGAAATAATGCAGCCACTGTGGAATGCAGTATGGTGGTTCCTCAAATAATTGAATGTAGAATTATCATATGACCCAGCGATTCTAACTCTAGCTGTATACCAAAAAGAATTAAAGACTCAAACAGATGTTTCTATACTAATATTCATAGCAGCATTATTCACAGTAGCAAGGTGGAAACACCCAATGTCTATGAATGGATGAATGGATAAACAAAATGTGGTATAACCATAGAATGGAATATTATTCAGCATTAAAAATGAAAGAAATTCTCATACATGCTATAACATGGATGAACTTTGAAAACATGCTTAAATGAAATAATCCAGATATGAAAGGACAAATATCATAAGATTCTACTTATATGAGGTACTTACAGTAGTCAAATTCATAAAGACAGAAAGTACAACAGTGGTTATCAGGAGCTCAGGAAAATGAGGAATTATCATTTAATGGTTTGTGAGTTTCAGCTTGAGTTGAAAAATTTCTGAAGATGAATGGTGATAATGGTTATGTCATAATGTGAACATACTTAATGCCACTGGGTTATATACTTAAAAATAGTTAAATGGTAAATTTTATGTTTATATATTTTACCATAATCAAATACCCTTAAAGCAAGGCAAAACACATTACAATACTGCTTTTACATTTAAATAAGTTAGACATTTTTATAAAGAAAGAACTATGGAAAGTTTCACTGAGCTGGAGTCTTCACATGGAAAGAACTCATTGAGTGATGCGCAGAAATAATTGTAAAAGAAATAAGCCTAGACACATCATGATGAATTTTCTGAACTCTAAAATTAAAGAGAGAATCCTAAAAACCACAGGCCAGAAAAAGATTACCTATTGCTATGGACTAAATATTTGTGTACCCCCAAAATGTATATGTTGAAATCCTAACCCCCAAGGTGATGGTAATAGGAGATGGAGCCTTTGGGTGGCAGTTAGGTCATGAGGGCTGAGCCCACTTGAATGGGATTAGTGCTTTTATTAAAGAAATTCCAGAGAGCTCCCTTACCCCTTCTGCCATGTGAGGACACAGCAAGAACCAGAAAGCATCAGACCCCGATATGGTTTGGCTGTATCCCCACCCAAATCTCATCTTGAATTACCATGTGTTGTGGGAGGGACCTGGTGGGAGGTAATTGAATCATGGAGGCAAGTCTTTCCTGTGCTGTTCTCATGACAGTGAATAAGTCTCACCAGATCTGATAGTTTTAAAATGAGAAGTTCCCCTGCACACCTTTGCCTGCTGCTATCCATGTAAGATGTGACTTGCTGCTTCTTGCTTTCCACCATGATTGTGAGGCTTCCCCAGTCACATGGAACTGTAAGTCCAATTAAACCTCTTTTTTTTTGTAAATTGCCCAGTCTTGGGTATGTCTTTATCAGCAGCATGAAAACTAACTAATACAGTAAATTGGTACTAGTAGAGTGGGGTACCTGAAAATGTGGAAGCAACTTTGGAACTGGGTAAAAAACAGAGGTTGGAACATTTTGGAAGGCTCAGAAGAAGATAGGAAAATGTGGGAAAGTTTGAAACTCCCTAGATATGTGTTGAATGGCTTTGACCAAAATGCTGATAATGACATGGACAATGAAATCCAGGCTGACGTGGTCTCAGATGGAGATGAGGAACTTGTTGGGAACTGGAGCAAAGGTGACTCTTATGTTTTAGCAAAGAGACTGGTTGCATTTTGCCCCTGCCCTAGAGATTTGTGGAACTTTGAACTTCAGAGAGATGATTTAGGGTATCTGGCGGAAGAAATTTCTACACAGCAAAGCATTCAAGAGGTGACTTGGGTGCTGTTAAAGGCATTCATTTTTAAAAGGAAAACAGAGCATAAAAGTTTGGAAAATTTGCAGCCTGACAATGTAGTAGAAAAGAAAATCTCATGGGGAGGAGGGGAGGGGGGAGGGATTGCATTTGGGAGTTATACCTGATATAAATGATGAATTGATGGGTGCTGACGAGTTGATGGGTGCAGCACACCAACATGGCACAAGTATACATATGTCACAAACCTGCACGTTATGCACATGTACCCTAGAACTTAAAGTACAATAAAAAAATAAAAATAAAAAATAAAAAATAAAAGAAAAAAAAAGAAAAGAAAATCCCATTTTCTGAGGAGAAATTCAAGTTGGCTGCAGAAATTTGCATAGGTAATAAGGAAGCAAATGTTAACCCCCAAGACAATGGGGAAAGTGTCTCCAGGGCATGTCAGAGGTCTTCACAGCAGCCCCCGCCATCACAGGCTCAAAGGCCTAGGAGGAAAAAGTGGTTTCGTGGGCCAGGTCCAAGATTCCCGTGCTATTTGCAGCCTAGGGACTTGGTACCTGCATCCCAGCCGTTCCAGCTGTGACCAAAAGGGGCCAAGGTACAGCTCAGGCCATGGCTTCAGAGGGCGCAATCCCCAAGCCTTGGCAGCTTCCACGTGGTGTTGAGCCTGCAAGTGCACAGAAGTTAAGAACTGAGGTTTGGAAACCTCTGCCTGGATTTCAGAGGATGTACGGAAACACCTGGATGTTCAGGCAAAAGTTGGCGGCAGGGGCAGGGCCCTCTTGGAGAACCTCTGCTAGGGCAGTGCAGAAGGGAAATGTGGGGTTGGAGCCCCACACAGAGTCCCTACTGAGGCACTGCCTAGTGGAGCTGTGTAAAGAGGGCCACCATCCTCCAAACCCCAGAATGGTACGTCCACCAACAGCTTGCACCATGTGCCTGGAAAAGCTGCAGACACTCAACACCAGCCCATGAAAGCAGCTGGGAGGGAGGCTGTACTCTGCAAAGCCATAGGGGCAGAGCTGCCCAAGACCATGGGAACTCACCTCTTGCATCAGTGTGACCTGGATGTAAGACATGGAGTCAAAGGAGACCATTTTAGAGCTTTAAGATTTGACTTCCCCACTGGATTTTGAACTTGTGTGGGGCCTGTAGCCCCTTTGTTTTGGCCAATTTCTCCCATTTGGAATGGGTGTATTTACCCAATGCCTGTATTCCCACTGTTTCTAGAAAGTGACTAACCTGCTTTTGATTTTACAGGCTCATAGGTGGAAGGGACTTGTCTCAGATGAGACTTTGGGGACTGTGGACTTTTGAGTTAATGTTAAAATGAGTCAAGACTTTGAAGGACTGTTGGGAAGGCATGATTGGTTTTGAAATGTGAGGACATGAGATTCAGGAGGGGCCAGGGGCGGAATGATATGGTTTGGCTATGTCCCCACTCAAATCTCATCTTGAATTCTCACATGTTGTAAGAGGGACCTGGTGGGAGGTAGTTGAATCACAGGGGCAAGTCTTTGCAATGCTGTTCTCCTGATAGTGAATAAGTCTCACCAGATCTGATGGTTTTAAAAAGAGGAGTTCTGGCTGGGTGCAGTGGCTCATGCCTGTAATCCCAGCACTTTGGGAGGCCGAGGTGGGTAGATTACAAGGTCAGGAGATGGAGACCAGCCTGGCTAACCTGGTGAAACCCCATCTTTACCAAAAACACAAAAAATTAGCCTGGCGTGGTGGCACGTGCCTGTAGTCCCAGCTACTCAGGAGGCTGAGGCAGGAGAATTGCTTACACCTGGGAGGCAGAGGTTGCAGTGAGCCAAGATCGCACCACTGCACTCCAGACTGGGCAACAGAGCAAGGCTCTAAAAAAACAAAACAAAACAAAACAAAAAAACAAGAAAAAAGAGGAGTTCCCCTGCACAAGCTCTCTCTCTTTGCCTGCTGCCATCCATGTAAGATGTGACTTGCTTCTCCTTGCCTTCCACCATGATTGTGAGGCTTCCCCAGCCACGTGGAACCATAAGTCCAATTAAACCCCTTTCTTTTGTAAATTGCCCAGTCTTAGGTAAGTCTTATCTGTAGCATGAAAACAAACTAATACAGACCCCAAATTTACTGGAACCTTGATCTTGGACTTCCACCCTCCAGAAAAGTGAGAAATACATTTCTGTTGTTCATAAGCACCCAGTCTACAGCACTTGTTATAGCAGTACAAAATAACTAAGACATCTACCAAAGAGAAAAAAAATCATATTGGCATCTTATTTATAATATACAACACTAGAAAAAAATGGGGTGATGTCTTCTAAATTCTGAAGGAAATTATTTTGAGCCTAGAATTCCTGCTTCAGCAAAACTGGTATTCACATGTGTCGTGGGGGAAGGCAAGTTTTGAACACAGAAGATTTCAGTTTACGACTTATGAGTTCTTTCTAAATCAATTATTGAAAGCTATAGTAAACTGAGAAATTGGTTTTAAAAAAGAAGTGTAATTCAAGGAAAAAATAGATACTAATAGGAAGTTTAATTAAAATTAAATAATTATTGATAGTATGGCTATATGACTCTATAATTTTTTAAAAAGATAAGTGTACCACAAAATATTTCATAATAATTAAAACTTAAAATTCAAAGCAATTTCAATGAAACTGGGAAAAGAGAGAAAGAGAAGTAATTGAGAGGATTTGCCCTTATTCTGGGGCAAGTGAGATTTTAAATACAGATTAAATATCAATTCTGAGAAAAATGTAAGTTTAAATATATTTATTAAAAACCTAACAATAACTACTGGAACAGTAAAAATAAGATTTGTAACTTTCAAATACCAGGTGAAAAAAGAAAACCTTATCATCAAAAGAGAAGAACAACTACCCAAAACAACACACAATAGAAAACAAGCAAAACCAGACCAAGACAAAAAGCCTTACAAACAGAAAACACAAAATGATAAAGCAAAAATAAGAGTGATTGATATAACAAATACAGCACTTTCAAGTCCTAGGGACTGTTCAAAGTGCTTTACAAATATTAGCTGACTCAATCAAACATACAATTACCTCAATAAATGTGAATAGGTTAAATTCCTCAATTAAAAGAACCAGATTCTGATGTCTTAAGTTGTGTTAAAACAAGACAAGAGAGAAAGCAAGAGAAATAATACCTTTAAACAAAGTGACTAAAGTTTGTTAAAACAAACAACCAGGAAAATTACACTAAAATAAAACAAGACAAAGTAGCAGGGATGGCAATATTACTATTGAACAAACTAAAATTCAAAGTGAACAGGATTAAATGGAATGTTTAAAAAATGCATATATGTAAATATATGTCCTTATAATATATATTTGTTATTATATTTCATATTTTTAAAATATAAAAATATATATTTTAATTTTTTTAAATACAAAATATAATGACAAATCTGTAAATTTATAAAAAGCTTTAAGAGTACTAGCCTATGAGCCTCAGGATAATATCAAACATGTTAATTCAAAACGATTAGAAATGTCAGGATTTGAATTGATTCATGGGGTTGCAAAGGGAAGGAGACATTTTTGGCAAAAAGAAATTACCCTACCTGGTCAGCGAGGCCACTAGTGAGGCCACTTTGACTAAAACTGAGGGTCTGTGGAGGAAGCTAAGGAAGAAATAAGATTAGAAAGGTGGAATAGGTCTAGATTTTACCTCCAGGAAAGGTGATGAGGAGCAAGAGTGAGATGTGATTACAGGTGTCCTTTAGAAAGGTAAATCAGGGCCGGACACGGTGGCTCACACCTGTAATCCCAGCCCTTTGGGAGGCTGAGGCGGGTGGATCTTGTGGTGTGGGGTTTTCGATCAGTCTGACCAAGATGGTGAAACCCCGTCTCCACTAAAAATACAAAAATTAGCCTGGCATGGGGCCGGCTGCCTGTAATCCCAGCTACTCGGAAGGCTGAGGCAGAGAATTGCTTGAAACCAGGAAGCGGAGGTTGCAGTGAGCTAAGATCGCGCCACTGCACTCCAGCCGGGGTGACAAAGCGATACTTCATCTCAAAAAAGAAAAGAAAGACAAATCAGGCAGCAGCATGCAAAGCTGGCTGGAGAAGAAATGGAGTATTGGCAACACAGGCAGAAGTACATATTCACTACTAGTAAATCAGTAGTACATTTCCACATTACCCTTATGTTCTTAGTCTATCAGAAATAAGTATTTGGAAGTTGAGTTCAATAATATGAAAGTCTTCTGAAAATTGAGGTGCTATAAATATGTAATATTAATATTAATTATTCTCATTCATTCTATAGTATTATATTTAAATACTTAGAGTCTCTAAATCATGATTGTAAATTGGTATCTATAATCCTTATCCTGTAGGTAACTGAAAGCTTTGAAGAACTTGATCAAAGTGAATTCTTTCACCAAAGATCTAAGAATAGCCAGAAGATGTTCAATTACAGAGGCAGTCCAGGCATATCTGCTTTTCCTCCCCTTTCTCTCTTTGCACTGTATCTTGCTCTACCTTATACAGAGAGTTAGGATATGGAAATTTTGGAAGGGTCCTATTAGCTACAAGGACATAGCCTCCTTTGGGAAAATCTGTCTTTTTCAGGATATTAAATCAGTTTTATAATTTTAAGAAAAATTTTGATGCCTACATTTTTAAGGAAATGTAATTCTTGATTCTGCCTAGGCTATGCACAGGAGCAGGCCCATGGAGAACGGATTTTCCTGGTTTTAGGAACTGTTGTTAGTAATGTAGTCTCCCAATCACCTGCATCAATGAAGGGGAGCCAAAATGGAGATAATCCCAATGGTAGATCATCCAAAAACACATGGCTCTTTAGTTTGGGAGTACATTCAATTACTTTCTTTTCTTGCAGCTAGGTCTTTCTAAATCTGTATTTCCTAAGTTAATGCTAAAGTAATTTGCTATCCCTGACTACACACTAATTTATAATGGGAAGAATGGCCCAGGTGGGCTGGTTGGCAATGGTGCATCAGCCTGAGATTAACCATTTGCCACAGATAGTTACAAATGAGTAATTAAGAGCCAGATAATTGAGAATTCTTATATAGTATATATTTTGTCTTAGGAGGCCAACTGTAAAATTCCTTTGATTTCTATGATTCTACGTGCATGTGTGTGTGTAAGAGAGAGAGAGAAATTAAGAAGAATTTATGATAATTTTATGGTAATCCTTTAGCACTAACAGAGAATTACTAAGGCCCTGCTTTTAGGAATTGAAGTAACTATCTTTAGCTGCGTTCTAACTTTGAAAATGTGTGGATTTTGATGTTTTTTTTAATTCAACCATAATCTTTAAGTAAATGACTTTAATGTCACATAACAGAAGGGGAACATATAAAGATGAGGCTTTTCATTTCTCAACTAGTTTCACCAAGAATTATAGTTTTCAATGGGTAAACTTTGAGAGAAACTATACTATTAATCATTAAACTTAAGAGTTTTATCAAAGCCTCAAACATTATCACTGGCAACAAAAGACTGAATATAAACATAGTTAATTATCTCTCTGGTTTTACCAAATACCATTCTGAGGTACTGAAGACACCTATTAAGATAGACATAATTAATATTGAAGGATGTGATTTATTTATATATTTTCCATAATACCTATAAAATAAATAAGTTAGAGGAAATCATAATCAAAATGTGTATTAAAATAACATTGTCAATAGCTACTGATATTTGGCAATAGCAGTCAATAAATTAAATAATTACAAGCTTGTCAAAACTTTGTATTGGAGATGATTGTCCTTTACCCAACTATCATTTCCTTGATGCCCATGCCCCTTCTTAGAGAGCATACCTGGCACTGCCTGGAAAGAGCACTGGAATACTGTGTCCTTGCCTGTCTGAGAGTGTGAGCCCATCACACTGAAGCTGAGTCCATCACATTCTCTCTCCTGGTTTCGGATGTGCAGACTAGAAATACCATTTGTAATCAGAGGTGGGAACTGCTGTTTTAGGAACACTGGTAATGGGTATTTTTCCAAAGACAAAAGAATGAAACAGGTGCAGCAGAGACAAGGAACCAGGGGCCAGAGGCACAGGAAGAAGAAGAAAGTGAGAGTAAAAGAATTTTACTGATAATCTTCTGGTTCTATAAAATTCTTTAGTTCTTGCTAAAACTGGACACCTTGAGATGCTGTATCCTTACAATAAACTTCTCTGTAATTAGCCCAACTTAAGTGGATTTCTTCTGGCAACTATGCATATGAAACTGCTCAACTGCTATGTTAATTTTCAAGACTTCTAAAGATGGCAACAACTTACATTTCCCTGCCAGAATTTTGGAGAGAGGCAAGCAAATCTGACATCAGAAATGTAGTTGTCTCACTTTTGGTTTAAATCCTGAATCAGTTTAGGGAAGCAGTGGGTGAAGATTATTTTTAAACAGCCCACAGTCAACTTATCCTACTCAAAAGTATGACCAAAACACTGAGGAGGCAGAACAGATAAAGAATTTTTATTTTCTGGTAAGTAGTGGTTATTTTGACATAAAATAATTATTATATGAAAGTCCTTTGAACCATTGTGACTTGCATTGACAATTAGAGAAAGAGAGAGGGAGAGAGAACAGAGTGAGTGTACATGTGGCCTACAGCATGAAAGGTAAATCAGCAGATTCTTGAATCAACCATCTATTCTATTTCTATGATTATGTATTGGTTTAAAAAAGACTCCTTCTTAGAAAAGGCAAGTGTTGACTAAGCTATGTGTGTCACAATAAAAGTCATAAACCTTCTTTTTGGTCTGTTAAAACAAGGTGTAAGGAAAATGAGGAATAATTCAAGCCAAGAACATCTGAGCAAATAATCAAATAAGAAAAACAATTAAAGTTTGGGATGATATTAACAAACTGAGAAAAAACCACTGAGATAAGAATCTTGGGGGAAAATAGAAAGCACAGTAAAAAAAAAAAAACCCGGGGAGAGAGTTAAGATGTGAAAAGACTCAGAAGACCTTCATTCTTACAGTAACATCAGAAAAGTCATAATATAAAATTATACTTACCTATGAGACAATAGAAAAGTGGTGGACAAAAGAAAACCTTGACAAACTAATTTTTAACAGAGCAAAACCTTTCATGGGTGAGCAGAAAGTGACAACATCCTCTAGGGTAAGTACTGTGTCTAGATACAGGCAGGCAGACGAGAAGACATACCATAAAGTTGATAACTTTATGATAAGTTTATCAGGTAAAAAGAGGCCAGCAGATCTATTGGCAATGGTAAAGGCAGGCAGGATGGACTGAGGTATGGAAGACCCCTTAAATGCAGCATATATTTTCTTGGCATAATAATTCTCCCCATTCTCTTCTTCCACAATTTGTTGAGAAAAGCTGGGCATGCTGTATTAGGTAATAAGAACTGGGGTAAATAGTTTGTTAATTTTAGAATTTATGGTAATCTAGCCAGAAATTAGACTTTTTAATGTTTGCTGTAGCTATAGATGCCAGAAGCTTCAAATTCCTCTGGCATCTTTGTTTTTGTCTCCCTTCTTGACTTTTGGCTTCCCTAGGTATTCTTCCTCAAAAAGAGTAGTGTTGTACAGCTCTTTCAGCTATAATCCCCTGTTATAATACCAGAGCCCTGCTGATGTGATGGTAAGCCATGGCAGATAAGGAGCATTCTATACTCTTCTCATTAAATCTCTATGTTTTATTGGTCCTGTGTCTTTTACAGTTTTTCTCCAGTGGTAAAGACATTTTTTCCCTCTCTTGCCTCCACTTATATCCCTGACTGCCCCAATCTCAATCTATTTTCTTAAAGCCTTGACCCTTGTTGACTACGTCTTTCCTCCTTACATGAGACAGGAAGACTGGAGGGAGCTTCAGTGGGAAGAATGTCCTTCCCCCAGTTGGGACAAAGTTCTGAAAGATTTGTTCACCATGGAGCATAGGCCATTGTTAGGGAGAGGTCTCTGGGTATATTTCCCATTGGGATATTTCTGGGTATATTTCTCACTCTTCCTCTTCTCTTCCAGAGATAGCAGGGGATCTTCCTTCACTCTTCACTGTGAGAACCTGCTGAGGTCCCTGAAAACACAGCCTGTGAAAGTGTAGGGGCCACCTAAGACTGTGATTCCCAGGAGTTGCTCATTCGAGTCCATATTCAGCCTCCAACAATTTATCAAAATTACTGTGTAAAGGTTCCTTCTACTTTATGGCTTGAGTGCCTTCTGCTTCAGGTAAGAAGCTCTTGGTTATGTTTCTCTGGATGAACCTGTCTCCCCAGATTTTGGGGAGAAGGATTGCCCTATAACCTCAGTTCTCTGACATGTCCAAGAAGAGTCATTGATTTTCAGTTTTCCAGCTTCTTCTTCTTGTAAGGATGAGGGTGATGACTCAGGCTGTTAACATGTCAGAATGGAAACTGGAAATCACATTTATATATTTTCATCCAACAACTACAAGACACACTTTCATTTCTAGTACACATGGAAGATAGACCATAGCAGTACATTTAAAGGATTGAAATAATACAGAGTATTTTCTATGATCAAAATAGAATTAAGTTAGAAATCAATAATAAAATTGATACATGAAAAATCTACGAGTATTTAGAAACTAACACTAACTTCTGAATAACCCATAAATCAAAGGAGAACCAAAGGGAAATTAGAAAATGTTCAAACCAAATTAAAAGGACACTACAACATATCGAAATGCGTGGAATAAAATAAAAGTAGGGCAAAGGGAGTGTATTAGTTAACTATTATTGTATAATAACTTTGCCAAAAATATTTAAAACAATATCTAGTTATTATCTCACAGTTTCTGTGGGTCAGCAGTCTGGGCATGACATAGCTGGCCTCTGCTCCAGGGTGTCACAAGGCAGCAATTAAGGTGTTAGCCATGGCTGCTGTCTCAGCAAAAGACTTGACTGGAGAGGAATTTACTTCCAAACTCATGCAATTTTTAGCAGGATTCAGGTCCTTCCCATAAAGAAAACTAAAGGCCCAGATGGTTTGCCTGGTAAATTATATCTTTAAAGGGGAAATAATGCCAATCTTACATAAGTTCTTTCAGAAAATGGATGAGAAAACAATACTTCCCAACTTTGTTGTGAAGCCAGAATAACCCCAAAACCAAAATTGGCAAGTACATTACAAGAGAAGAAATAACAGACCATTTTCCCTAATTACTACAGACGGAGAAGTAAGTTTTAGCAAAATGTTAACAATATAACTCTAGCAATATGCACATAGGGTAATACAGCACAACCTAGTGGTGTTTATCCGAGGGATTCAAGGTCACTTTAATGTAAAAGTATAACTCGTCGCGAGGTGTGGTGGCTCACACCTGTAATCCCAGCACTTTGGGAGGCCAAGGCAGGAGGGTTGCTTGAGCCCAGGAGTTTGAGATCAGCCAGGGCAACATAGGGAGGCCCCATTTCTACAAATAATTTAAAAATTAGTTGAGCATGGTGGCACACACCTGTAGTCTCAGCTACTCAGGAGGGTGAGGCAGGAGGAACACTTGAGCCCAGGAGTTCAAGGCTGCAGTGAGCCGTGATCTCACTATTGCACTCCAGCCTGGGTGACAGACCCAAGACTCTGTCTTGAAAAAAAAAAAAAAAAAATAGTTAATCACATTAACAGAATAAAGGAGAATTATCATGTAACCTTCTTCATAGATATGGAACAATAATTTAACAAAATTCAACTCCTTTGTAATAAAATCTCTCAGGAAATATAAATAGAAGGAAACTTTAATAATCTGACATGAAAACTCTATGGCTACAAAAGACTTAATAGTGAAATTTTGGATACTATCCTTCTAAGTTCAGAAATAACAAAAAACAGTTTGTTCTTATCACTTGCATTCAGCATCGCACTGAAAATCTCAGCCAATACTACAACATGGCAAGAGAATAAAATAAAATGGATAAATATTGGGAAAGAATAAGTAAAACTCTTTATTCACAAATGATATGATTATGTACATAGAAAATGCAAAAGAATCTACAAACCTCTGCTAGCTCTCACAAGTGAAGTCAACAACAAACAATCGGAAGGTAACATTTTTAAAATGATAAATAGTAGCATCAAGAAACATAAAGTACCTAGGAATAAATTTAATGATAGATACACATGTTTGCTAGACTGATGACTATAAAACATTGATGAGAGAAAGAAAATCTAAATAAATGGAGAGCCATACCATTTTCAAAGATTGAAAGATTCAATATTGTGAATGTATCAATTATCCTTTGTATTAGTTTCTTATATTAACAATTTACCAGAAGTTTAGTCAGTTGAAACAATACAAACTCCTTATTTTATAGCTCTGTAGATCAAGGAGTCAGATGTGGGTCTCACTGGGCTAACATAAAGGTGTCGACTCTATTCCTTCTGGAGGCTCTGGGGAAGAATCCATTTCCTTGTTTTTTCCATCTGCTAGAGGCCACCCGCTCTCCTTGGTTCATGACCTCTTCCTCCATTTTGAAATGTCAACAACAGCATGTCAAGTTTTTTTTGTGTTGCATCTTTCTGACCTCCTTTTCTGCACCCCTTTTCCATAGTTAAGGACTGCTGTGATCACATTGGCCCCATCCAGATAAGCCAGGATAGCCTCCCTATTTTAAGGTTAATTGGGTGGCAAACTTTAACTATATCTGAAACCTTAATTTCCCTTTGCCACATAGCCTAACGTATTTACAAGTTCCAAGGATTAGAATATGAATGTCTTTGGCAGGCGATGAGGGGAAGGGAAAAAATTATTCTGCCTGCCATTTTCCTCAAATGATCTGTAAATTCAATACAATTCCAACAAAATACTGACATACCCTTTTGTAGACATTGACATGCTGATACTCAAATGTATAATGAATACTAAACAACTTAGAACACTTGACCCTTGTGCAACATGAGGGTTGGGGCACCAACTCCCACGCACTTAAAAATTTGCATATAACTTTTGATTCTCCAAAAATTTAACTACTAACTGGAAGCCTTACTGATAACAGTCAATTAACACTTATTTTGTTTGTTATATGTACTATAACAAACTGTATTCTTAAAATAAAGTAAGCTAGAGAAAAAATGCTATTAAGAAAATCATAAGGAAAAGGTAATACATTTACAGTGCACATGGTATTTATTGATACTGTAAGTTTGCATTTTCTGTTTACAAGATCGATTGTCTGTCTGAAATAGTGGGTGACCATAGGTACAGACCTCAATATATGGTACATATCAAGCAGTTCGGCTTTTTCTTGTAGTGTCATAATTTTTCTCTGCTTCTTGGGAGTGCTTCCAGCATCACTAGTGGCACTTTGTATGGTGTTACTCAAGGTCTATGCTGTTGCACTACACTTATTGAAAAATATGCAAGAACTGAGAGAAATCACTTTCCACTGCAATATGCAATACACTAAAGAGACAAACTGCTCATGTGGAGATGATTAGCATCACGTGACATTTTAAGCAGATACTTGCAACATTTGAGCTCATGGAAATAGCAACAGGAGGTAGCTATGAAATTATGACAGTAGTACAATATGTACAACAGTGAATTTTATGTAGTTGTGATTCAATGCTGCATCTTTACATTTGTGTGCATTTCTCTGGACTGTGAGTGGCACCATCTATGATCTATAAACGCTTATATGCATAAGTTTTGATAAATTCTAACTTTCTATAAAAGATCTATATATATTTTATGGTAGTAAAGGATAAAACAGCTTAGTATCTACATGTGTTTTATGCATTCATGACATACCTAACTTTTTCTTAATTTTGGGGGCATTTCTAGGCTACACAGTTCTTCTGTAAGTTTTTTCAAATTGTTGCAAATCACCAAAAAAATTTTCAATATATTTATTGAAAACGAATTCATGTTTAGGTGTACCTGTGCAGTTTAAATCCACGTTGTTCAAGCATCAAAGGTACTAAACAATCTTGAGAAGGATAACCAAATCTGGCAGGTATACACTACCTGATTGCAATATTGTCAATAAAGCCATAGTGATTAAGAGAATGTAGTACTGGTATCAGAATAGACTAATGGATCAATAACAAATGGTGCTGGAACATTTGGATATCCATATGGGAAAAAGAAGGACAGTGATGAATACCTCACATTCCCAAAAATTAACTCAATATGGATTGCACACTTAAATTTAAAAGCTACATTATAAAGTCCCTAGAAGACACAGGAAAATCTCTTTGTGACCTTGTGATAGGCAAAGTTGTCTTAAAATGTGAAAAGACCTAATTCTAAAGGAAAAAATTTGATAAGCTAATAAACTGGATAAAATTTTTAAATTCTGCTTATCGAAAGACACTATAAAGAAAATGAAAGCTGAATAAACTTGGAGAAAATATTTGCAATACATGTATCTAAACATCGTGAGTGCATGTTGCATCACCAAGACCCCTCTCTGAGACTACAGGATTATGCAATGAACTGCTTAGAAAATTGTTGGCTGACAGCTCTCAGTTGACAACCCTCTTCAAGAATTGCCTAGGTTGAAGATGTCATGCCTCTTTTTGGGGGTAGTCCACTTCTAATATCTTATTGACTCAGGAGTGTAAATGTTTGGTCCTACACTGCAACTTACGAAAATTCTGAAGGCCCACCAGGTTCAGAATTTTCTATGTTGTGACTACACAGGTGACCAATTTCTCCCTTTAACAATCTTCCTTCTTCCTACAGATGTTGATCCCAAGAGCACTCCCTAATACTTCTCATACATTTCCCTCTCCATCTGCTTCCTGAGAAACCCATTCTCACAAGCATTGACAAAAGACTTGTGTCCCTGATAGATAAATTACTCCTACAAATCAATAATTTTAAAATAAAACAACCAAAGTTTTAAAAATGGACAAAATACTTAAATAAATACTTCACAATAAGGGATATACAAATGGTTAATAAACTCATGAAAAGATTGTCAATATTATTAATCATCAAGGAAACACAAATCAAAACTACAATGAGGATATGCAAACACCCATTAGAATAACTGAAAAATAAAAGTATTAACAATACCAAGTGTGGGAGATAACATGGAGCAACTGGATCTTTCAAACACGGCTAATCAAATTGTGAATTGATGCAATCACTTTGGAAAGCTACTTGAACGTTTTACAAAGTTCACAATATAGCTACCTCAAAATCCAGCAATTCCACACTTAGATATTTACCTACAAGAAATGAAAACATATATCCACGAAAAGATTTAAACAAGAATGTTTATTACTGCTTCATTCATTAATTTAAAAATAACCAAATTAACCATCAACAAAAGGATAGATAAAGAAGTTGTGGCATTTTCATACAATGGAATACCACATAGCAATAAAAAGAAGGAACTACTGGTAGATGCAACAACATGAATGAATCTCAAAAACACTCTGTTGAGTGAAAGACGCTAGACCCCCCAATATGACATACTGTGTGTTCAGTAATAGGCAAAATTAACATATGAAGGTAGAAATCAGAGCAGTGATTGTCTGAGGAGGAGGGGCTATAGACCTTGAAGAGAACTTTCCAGGGTAAGAATTTTCTAGGGTGATGGCAATGTTCTATAACTTGATTGGAATATTGATTTACAGGGTCATATATTTGTCAAAATTCATCAAACTGTACACTTGAGATCTGTGCACTTTACTATGAGAGGGAAGATATTATTTGACAAAAGAATGTAAACAGAAAACTGCTAATAAAATATCAGTAAGACAGGAGAATACTGATGGGAGACATTCAGAGAAATATGCTCTGTTTCTTGGCCAGTTCCAAGGCTGGCTCCTAAGATATCTGCTTTCCCTGGAGAGCCTGATAACAGATACTTGCTATGAAATTCAAGCACACATGAAAATTCAGAATATGTTCATCTCTATCAACAGTAATAGTTTTGAGGGCAAAACATGAAGTAAAGTGTAGCACTGCACTTAGAAGTGCCATACCCAGCCGCAAAATGCAGGGTTAAAGCCCAGCTCTGCCTCCATTTATGAGATCTAGACAAGTTAGTTATCCTCTCAGCTGTAAAATGGGGATAATGATAATAATTGCATCCACTTTGTGGGGCCACCTTGAGGATTAAATGACTTAACACATGCAAACTTCCTAAAAAGTGTTTGCCATAGAATAAGTGCTTGATAACTGTTAATATCGTATGAATTCTAAAGTGCATCCTCATGCATGGATTTGCTATTGTGCAAGTTTAAAGATATCCAAGCAGAAAAGGATATATAGATCTTTGAAAACTTGAATCTGTTTGTATATTCCTCTGAAAGTGTCACTGGTACCGTTGTGGCAACCCAGCAGTGATGGTTTCTATTCAGGGAAGAGGCAGTTCTGAATTCAATAAGGTTTTTTGCAGGGAATCAAGAGGCTGTGGGTTCTAGTCAAGGTTTCACTGTAGTGTCTACCAAAGTGGGGTGGTAAAGGATCTATTGTGGCTAAAATCATTTCTTCCCACACCAATGATTACAAAGTTAATAGCTACAGTTAACCGGCTGTAGCTGCAACCGTGGCTGCTTGTTTTCTTCAAATTATATGAACTACAACCAGCCAGAATACTACTGAAATATTGAATAGTACATTTGCTTTTATTGGTTTATCCTTTATTCAATCAAAGTCTGTGAACATCTTCATTCCACTTCAGATTTTAGCAAAGATATCCATGAATTAGACCTCAAAATAACTAGATTTCTACAAACTAAATTGAGTTAGCCAGCTTATATTACCAGCACCAGTTTTTTAGTCTGAAATAAATATATGGTACCATCCCAAAAATCTGACGTAGCTTTCTTGAAAAAATTTGAATTTCCTGGTAGTATATACAGCAATCCAGAGATGTTACTTACTGAAATAGATGCTGCTGTATAATGTATCTTATTGAATCAGAATTATTTCCCAGTTGATTATCGGATGCATAAATCCAACCAAAATTATCACCTATCAACCTGAAAACATTAAACTTACAAAGCCGAATGGATCATCTGGCAAATCATAAATATGGCCATGGCATCCGAGTACACATCAGCACTCTGTTGTCTTGAGTCTGGACTTGGGGGAAACGTTAACTCTTTCAGGTGCCCAGTAGAGTAGGGCAGCTGCATTCTCCTAGAAACAACTCCATATAATTAAGTTTAGGAAGCCAAACTGCCCTTCACATCTGAAAAGGCACCCTTCCAAGCAGTACATGGCAAAAAGTCTCCTTCAGTTTTCCTGTCCTCTCTCCCCAGGAGCCAGTGACCTCCAGAACTGTAGACAAAGCAGCTTTTGGTGCATTTAAAACAAACAAATAGCACAGGAAGGTGACCCAGTGTGATCAAGGGAATATTAGGCAGTTCTCACTGATCATAAGAATGTAAAGTTGAAACCTCATTAATATGCTGTTCCTGCTTTCCTCCTGAGGGAAAGTTGAATTTGGGGTTACCAGAAGGCAGAGCCATTTGAGGGTAAAGCAAAGTGGGCTTTTGTTTCATTTTGTTTTTGTTTTAGAGTGGCTTGTCGAGTCCTCTATCATTCCTCTCCTCTTTATGCCCTATTGTGATTTTCTTTGTCCTGTAAATAACACTTACATAGAGAGTAACGAAACATCTTACATATTTCTAGACACTTCTTTCAAATATGTTTTTTCCCCATAAGCATTCTCATATCTATCAGATCATGTTTCCTACTTTTCAATTTGAAAACCAAGGTCACCAAGATGCCCGTGATGAAAACACTGCCCCATTCTATACTGATGTCTGTCTTCATTCCCTTATCATTAAATGTGGCAGACATTTTGCTACGTTGGTATTCTCTGCCATTGTCTGCATGTTAGTTAACATTCTTTTGGTTCCAAGTGTTAGAAACAGTCTCTGGCTAAGTTAGGTTAAAAAGGTAACTTACTGAAAGGACGCTGAGGCAGCTCCCAATATGAGGATGAGGGGAACAGCCAAGTGTGCTGGCTGAAACCTCAGCAGCAGGAATCTGTGGACTTTCTCTCTAGCGTGCTGCCTTTGAAGTGCATCAGCCCTGAGTAATCCCATCTTTGTGAGTTTTGGTTCAAAATTCCAAATTGGAGATTCCAGAGAGAATCTGATTTGCTCAGCTCAGATCAGGTGTTCACTGCTGTGTCAATCAGCTAGTGACAGAGGTGAAAGCCCCTCAATAAGACATGGCTGCTGTGGATCTCTCCTTTGCCTATCTGGGGCAGGTCCCCTTCAAGGAAAGTGACACCAACAGGCATTTGAGGTCAGGAACCCCTCTTTGTATATTGCTTTGAATAGAACCATGCCTGCAAAGCATTTCCTTAATACTTTGCCATAATACTTCCAACAATGGTTAGGAGTATTGTCTCTTCATTCCAAAAGAAAGGCACGTTTTTAAGTCTAAATGTTTCCATGGCTTTGAAAATATCATTTGGCTCATCTTAACATGGTCAAGATGAGAGTGCTGGGCTAACAACGGGTTACAATAGACCTACTGAGCATGCCTGACCAAGTTTTGAAAAAGAAAACTTCTATAATCAAGTAAGATACATCCACCTACCAAAAGACATAATTTAGGGTAGAAGAAAGAAGGGGTCTTTTAAAATGCCAACCAGTTAGTTTATGACCTCTATCAGTGCTGCAGTGATGGAAAAGGAAGGTGTCAAAAAAGTAAAATAGCTGATTTACTATCTACAAAAGATTAACAGCTTTGCTAGGCCTGGGTGATTATGGAAGTAGAGGCGAGTGAAATGTTCCCGTTGGAGACACACTGATGAAAGGGGGCTGGGTGAGCAGATTGCCCAGCTCATTTTTATTGTGAGGAAAAAGTTGCCATCCATCATGATTGAACTCATCATTCTAGGGAAGTGTTTGGAAATCCAGATTGTTTAAGGTTCAATTTTCACAAACTGAGATAAACAAATTATTCTGGGACTAAATAATAAGCAAATTTCTACTTTCTGTCTAAATGAAGGATATCACTGACCATCAGTCTCCTTTGAGGATTTATTCAAGTCGCCCTTTTTGGAGCAGGTGACACCAACATGCCCAGGAGGCTATAGTTTGATAAAGGCAAGCCTCAGTAGAGTTGATATGGCCAAACTGTGGGTCAAACCCAGGAAACAAGATGTTGGCCAGGACTGGAGGCAAGCCAGTTTCAGAGCCAGAGTTACCTTTTCTGGACTATCTGTCTGAACCCTGGGAGAGGCCATCTGGGAGTCACAGCTTCTTCTGGTTGGGAGCAAGAGGTTGAGAATCGGCATCTGGGACAAGACCACCGTTCAACCCTCCCAACCAAGCCTAAGCCCAGAGCCAGAGCATGAGGCACTGAGCATAGGACAGTGTCTTCATACGTTCGGAACCCAAGGCCATTGACTGGAATAATCTGAGGAAGTCATAAATATGTAGCTAAATTTTAGCACATGTCAAAATAAAAACTAATAAGCAATGTTTTTCTACAGTCATGAAAAAGAAAATCGCATTCTTTATTAGTGTGCTGTCAAAACCTGTCAGTCTCATCGGGTTTCTAAGCATATAAGAATCAGAATCTATTTTCTAACATCGAATCCATCTTTCTTTTACCAATGACCCGGAGCATGAGTTCATGTAATGGATTAGCCTTGCTCATATTTAACCTGCACTCCTCAGGCCTCTGAAAAATATTTTATCCTGATAAGCTTGTATTAGGGTAGTGCTTCTAAACCCTATCAGACCTTTTTAGAACACATATTATATAATACCTTCTTTATTATCTTGAGATTAAAATCACAGATGGTATATCTTACCTTCAAACATAATGTTTTAAAAATCAATATAATGCCATAACTGTAATTTAAATAAGAAATAAAAGGAACATAATGTATAATAAAATAATATATATCAATATGAAGAAGCTCAGACATGACTTCATTAGAAGACAGAAAGAAGAAATCAGATGTTTGTGCCTATATGTAGAGTTACTATGATTGCAACAGCTAAAAATGCCAACAGACAGAGGTGCAGTGTTGGCAGCTCAAGTGCCCCAAGCAATATCATTGCCAGTGATACAGTTTTCTGAAGTGGCTAACAACTCTTGGTTAAGTTCCCAACAAAGCCAAGTATAATCTTCCCTCCACTCACATGGTAGTTGCACTCATGGAAAATTCAGTATACATTTAAACTGTACCCAAAATAGTCTGTGTTTATATAAAAATCGAGTTAGGCTTTAAGCTTAGATAATTCCAAACAGGTTTTTCACCTACACTGCTGTCTTCTGGGACATTTAAAAGTCATGGCAATCGTGCATCAATTATTCACTGTGCAAGATCACCCCGCACATTGCAGTTCATAAAGAATCCTTGACACTTACCTAACTAATGGCAATTACAGACCTCAAATACTGTGAGAATCAAAATGTCTCCCCCATATTTCCAAATGACCCTTAAGGGAAGGTATATCCCTGAGAGCCACTGTATTAGGGCATCTTACTACAACTCAAAATACAAGGATCATTTAATTAGCCCTTTTTGCAGTATGAAGATACTATATTGTTGAAAACCAAAGCCATGCACCAACCTATACAGGCCAGGCCTACCAGGTTTTAATCAAAAGCTCAGGATGGAAAGTGTTCACACATTTTAGGTTACCTCATCCACTGGCGAGATTACAAACATGATATCAAATCCTAATCTACCCTATACCTGTGACCTTCTAGAATACTATGTGTCTGCAGAATAAACATTTAATATTAACTATCTGTGACTTATGTATAATCTAAGTGTTAAGCCCTTTTCTAATGTATCTTATATTTTCTCACAGGAATTCATATAAGACAATGGACGGGTGAACTACTCCCAGGCAGTAGAACCATATCCTAATCAAGAACATTTGCTGCCTCTAGGCAAGGGGTCTTGGCAACATATGCCTACTTAAATTTCAGAATTGCTATGACCCAGTGACTTCTCTTTGCCTCCTCTCTATAAATGAGAGTGTTGGTTTGTCTCATCCTTTCCCTGTATCACACTGAAGGAAGGTATTTATAAGTGGGGAGAGGGGATGGCGATAGCTTGTCTTTTTAGTTTATAGGTTTCCAGATCAAGAGGCGTTGCACTTGAAGAGTGAAACCTCATCTGCAGTTGGACCTGATTTGGAGAATAAAATCATGGCCATCAAGTCTGCTGCCATCATAAGATAAGATTTTTTATGGACCTGAAAGACTGTAGTAGATTTGCAAGGGAAAAGAAAAGAAAAGAAAAGCCACAATTTCTTTGAATTTCCTCCCATTGCCATTTGGTCCTGTGATCTGCATTTGTCAATTGGACATTAGCAAATGTGACGCAAAGAGACATTTGAAACACATGCACAGTGGGGTTCAGAATTGTTGCTTAGAAACTATGTAAGCAAGCTTGAACTAGCCTCTTAGAGGAAAAGAAGATGTGGAAGCAGGCCACGGCCACCCATCTCGCCCACAAGCGGATTGCAACCACATGAGTAAGCCTGGGTCAGACCAGCAGAACTGCCCAAAGGGCCAACTTACAGAATCATGAGCCAATCAATGATTGTTTTAATCAGTACGTTTTGGGGATTGATTTATTTTATACATCCAACATTCACACATAAAGTTTTCAATCTTGCGAAGTTATCCGTTTCTGAAACTACTTGAGAAAAAAGTAACTGCATGGTCCAGTACACCTACCTGACATTTTTAGGCAGTTTCTCTCACTTTAATTTTACCTTTGGCTTATGAAATCTTATATAATGGATCAGTTGTGCTCCATAAAAGCCTTGGAATTTTATCAAATTGCATGTTGTTAGTTGACCCCTGTGCATCTCTCTCCATTATCCTGGCCCACTGCGAGGTACGTGCGGTTAAATGTCATTAACCAACCAGAACTAAAGAAGCTTCATAAATAGACGTGCTAACCTTTGACCAAATGCAGTTCATAAACTCTTTCAGGAAATAAATGCTGGAGATTTCTTATGGCATTTCTGTTTCTGAGTTAAATTGGGACTATATGGAGTGGAAAGGGTACTAAACTGGAGTTAAAAGGCCTAGCTTCTTGTTTAGATCCCTCCTTCTCTTTACTGGGAGATCTTGGAGTTATTTAACCTCACTAAGTCTTGGTTTTCTCATCTGCTAATGGAAATGATGAAGCCTTCCCTGCCTACCCTCACAGGGTAGATGTGATGAATATATAAAGTAAATCCTTTGTTTACACATGTCAGCATCAGGTACTGTCTGGCCCATAGAAACGTTGCTTTTAAATATTTTTAATGGTACTATTTCAGCTATACACAGCACTGTAGGAGGAAAGTCGTAGCGGCAGTGCTTACTGGAGAGAAGAGAACCCAGTCTGAAATGCTGTCAATGCAAAGTCATCCACGTCTTGGTGCTGACTGTTAAGAAGGGGCCTGGACCCTCCTGATGGCTGGCCTCTGACCATGCTGTGGAAAGCCTTTCTAGCATGCGTGGCATTGACTCTTTAGATCAGGACTGAAATCCCCATTGCTATGTCTGCAAGATGTACCTCTGCCAGAACGATCCCTGTGCTCCTTGCATACACACCCCTAATATTTGTGGGAACCAGAGGACAAATGAAAATCCATATGCCTGATATCTAAATATTTAAAAGGATCAAGGAATCTAACAGAGCACTTAAATAAAATATATTATATTCTCATATCTTGACAAATACACTTCACACTGACCTTGAAGGCTAGTTTTGAATTTAGAACTCCTCAGACTTCTCGGAGTCCCTTTCCAGGATATGGCAGGCCTTTCTTTTCCATCCCACAGTATGAGGCCATCGAGATCTCACGTGTGGACACCCCTGTCTCCTGTCTCCATGTCCAAGCTCCATCCACATGCCCCACAAATGTCTGTTGTTTTGGCCACCGATCACATTGAGGAGTATATTGGGGGAGCCTGGTCCACACTCAGAAGGACAGACCTGTGCGGAGGCTCATGCAAGCCCTGAAAATTGGCTCAGGACCATTTGGGCAGAGACTTCCAGGGTCTTGGCTACTGGGGCATGCTCTGGAAGGGGAGGCGTCCAGTGGCCAGTTTCCCTTGGTCCTGCAGATTCCTCAGCTGTTACTGGAAACTCTGAGGCCTCTAGTTTTCAGGTCCACTACTCCTCTCTGTCCAACTTCAAAAGCAAGCCATGACCCAAGAAGAGAATGGACTGGCAACCAAGGGTGACATTAAAAGATATTTTTAACCAGCATTGCATGAGTACCATCCAATCATCCAACCATTCTACCAGCAAAAATAGACACAGATGACGAGAAATTGCTATGGCCATAGTTCTACTTAGAACTGGCATTGCTCTACATCTGACATTTATCCTTGGCCTTCTCCCTCTCCCTGCTACCTTGGCAAAGTCCACACAACTGATATTCTGCCTCGGTTGACTTCCTGGGCTGGAACCCTTTCCTGATCCTTAGCGTCTTTGACTGAGGCAGGCTCTGATACTCTTCCAAGTTCTTCCCATCTCCTTTCCCCAAGATGCTAAATCAAGAAGATGATCTTGATGCATAATGTCATTACCTGCCTATGATAAAACTGCTGCCTGGATCCCACTGCTACCCCCTACCCACTAGCAGGGGGACCATGGAATGCTGGGGTTATTCCTCCCCTTTACCCTATGGGCACTGGACAGCTGTTGAGCCATATAGATTGAGTTCAACAAGATGCAAACACAGAGCAATAGGGAACAAGGGTGTGACTTAAGCAGGATCCTGTACTTCTGGTATCTGTGCTATTTCCAGCCTTGCTGAATCCTGGCTTCAGGTTCTGTGACCAGAGGCTCTTCTTCATCCCATGCCTCCAGCATGGAATTTCTGCATCTGGCATCTCCTGTTCCACTCTCTTGACATCCCAGTTGTCTCACCTGGTTTGTTCTTTCCACTCCTCACTTCTAGCAGAAGCTGTTTCCTGACTTCCTTTTGGTCTGTGCTCCAGCACTGTCTCTCTCGGAGTGCCTGGCTAGTCATCTCCCCTCCCAAGCTCAGTTGGCATTCCTGACACCCTCCAGGGGGCAAACAGGCCCTTTTGTCCCAGGAAGTGTCACATAGACACCCTGGCCCTGGGTAGAAGTTCAAACAGAGGCCCACATACCATACGTCTAAATATTTTAAAGTTATACATTAAGCCAACCAACTGTTAAATAAAACATGTCCTATTCTCCTACTTTGACAAATACACCTTCACAATGTCCTTGAGATCCAGATGGAAATTTTAATTTCTGGTACTCCTCAGAGTTTCATGCCAGAACACAGAAACAGTGAGAACCAGACCCCAGTCTTTGGCCCCACCCTGCTGCACAACCCCCTTTTCTTTCTGACCTGGCTTTGCCCCACATGGTGAGGGCTTTGCAAGGACAAGTGTGCACTTCCCAGCCTTCACAGCCAAATTCCACCCACATTCCCTGAAGAGAGCTGATCCTGGCCCACCCTGTCCTCAGAGTGACCAGCCCTGGAAGAGGGCCTGAGGCTACCAGGACAGGGAATTCTGGGGTCTTGAGTACCTGGAATGTGGTCTCAAAAGGAGGCTGTTGGCTTTGCGATGGGGATGCTCCCTCAAGCTTCAGGCCCAGGGCAGGAGCTCCTCTTCCCCTGGCCTAAGGGCTGTTCCGAGAGAGAATGAAGAAATTTGGGTTTAGATGAGTCAAGTTGGAGGAGCTGGTGAGAAACCCATGTCGAGATGTCCCGCAGGCCTTGGGAAATGTCCATGTAAAGTTTGACCAAAGAACTACACACAGTAGAAACCTGAACATCACTGAGCTGGAGAAATGGGATTGCATGGGCTTTCCCACACCAGCTGATAATGGTATAGAAGCAGCACAGCTTCTCAGTGCCCGAAATCACTGCTCCTCACAATGCAAAGGTTGTTGCCTCTCCCTGTCTTGGTAAGGATGTTTTAGTGAGGCGTGGCTTTCCAGGGGTCATTAGGGACATGTGGAGGTGCCTAAGGTAGAGGTTGTATATAAGATAGATTAGGGTTGACAGTGAGTGCCAAAAGATATGACTTGTAGTGGCAGTTCAGGCTGCAATCATTATGCTACAATCTCTAAGTATCCAGGCTCCCTGTATCTGAAAAATAGTATTTTCCATCTATTCTGAATAATAGTTTCCACCTCACTGTTCAAGGTAGTTGCTCAAGCTCCAGTCATCACTTCCACATTCCAGCCAGCAGGAAAGAAGAACGAAGTATATACCTCTCCCTTGTTAAAAGAAAAACTTTAGCCAAATTAAATTTAAAAGAATTTAATTGAGCAAAGAACAATTCCTGAATTTGGCAGACTCCTGAGCCGGAGTAGGCTCAGAGACTCCACTGCAGTGCAGCCACATGGTAGGAGAAGATTTATGGACAGAAAAAGGAAAGTGATGTACAGAAAACAGAAGTACAGAAACAGCCAGATTGGTTACAGCTCAGAGTTTGCCTTGTTTGAACATGGTTTGAACAGCTGGCCACCTTTGATTGACCAAAACTTGGTGACTGGCACAAGAGTAGGTTACATTCTGTTTACAACTTTGTTTAGATTACAGTTCACGATGTACAGAGAAACTTTTAGGCTGAACTTAAAATATGTAAGGAGGTACCTTTAGGCTAACCTTGATTTAATACTTCTTAAGGCTATTTCTTAGAAATTTTACATGGCAGTTCTACTTTCATCTCATTGTCTAGAACTTAGATACTGACCACATCCAACTAGAAGAGGCTGGGAAATATAGAGCTTATTTCAGCCAACCAGAATCCGCCCCCCACATTGCCAGCTAAAAATTAGGGTTTCTATTACTAAAGAAGTAGATAATGGGAACTTAGGGACAATTATCTGACTTTGCCACAGGTTGGAAGAGCAGAGATGACAGAAAGAATTGCCTTAGCAACATGCTGTTTCGCTTCTGATGCTCTGAAGTCCTTGGTGGTATGGTCATCTTTAGGTCCTGGTCCTTCTACTGCTATTAGGAGAGTGTGGTCAAAGCCTCCTAGCTCCCCTAGAACCATTTCTTTTTGGGTAAAGCCTGGAACATCAGGATACTATCTAGATGCTGGGTGAGAGTCACGTCTTAATTTGTCCTTGCACAGCTCATCAAAGGCTATTTCTCTCTTTGAATAAGCTGTAGCTGTAGCCGTTATTATGCCCGGAAAGGCTGTGAAGTTTCCACGGATCAGCAGTTTTGGTAGTTGACTCTGCCTGATCAGATGTAGAGCAAATCATAAACTATTCAACATGTAAACACTGGAGGATGTGCTCTGCATGGGTAATGTACATGAAGTTTGGTTTGGCTCAGTGGCTCCTGTGAGGGCTTTAACCCAGCTGGGTGGAAGTGTGGTTCTAAAGCCTCTCAGCCCAATATGGCAAAGTTGGGGAGGGAGAGGATGTTGAATTGATGGGGGAAAGCAGACAAATAAGGAGAAAGGGGTCTGTTTTTCATAGAGGACTCTTCCCTATGAGATTCTGCTCTCTTCCTTCCTGAAGCCCCTCAAACTCAAGGACTTCTGTGGAGCCCACTGAGGAAAGTCTTTGGAATGCTATCACACAACAGTCTAGGGAAGAAAAGATGGTATTACAAATCCCTTGAAGAGGCAGCAAAGGCACCTGTTACCACTCGCTGGAGGCCCAGGAAGGGAGAACACAATTCTGGCAAATGCATGGGATTTGGAGTCAGGTAGATCCAGGCTAAAATTCTGCATCTGCTATTTACTAGTTATGTAGTTTTGAACATATTAACTTTCTGAGCCTCAATTTGCCTACCTGTAAAATTAAAGGGGGGAGAAAACTACATCACAGGATTGCTGTGAGGCTTAAGTAAGATCATATGCATAAAATCCTAGTTCAACTCCGGCCCTTCAGGTACACGAGCTATAATTTCCTTCCATCTCCTCTGCTGGGAACACTGAATCACAAGTAGGACCTCCCATTAAAACCTTATATCTAAGAATCCTTGCCCACCCTGAGTCCCATTCTCTACTTTCCCTTCTCTTGCTATTCCTGACTCTCTTGGTAGAACCCTACCCTTATCCAATTCTGTTCTCAGTAGTTATAGGATGTCCTTTAACAGCTGCTTGACCCTCGTCAATTTCCCCCTTCCCCAGAGAGACTTATGGAGGAAGTCTTTAATTTCTTCTACCACAAAAAACTGCTTGCTAGCTAAATGATACCTCAGCCCAGACAACCGGGGCTTGGCCAGTCCAGGATGTCAGTCCATCCACAGTTGTAGATACATGCCGTCCTCGAGCCTCATTGTCCTCTGAGCCCGAGGGCCCTCTGGACCACTCCGTGAAAGTCTAAACGACTGAATTGAAAATGACCAAAATCTTCTCCTGGATCAGAACATGATGGGGGAGTTAAATGGAGAGACCCGAACTTTCCTTCTTGGCTGTGGCTTCTGTTTACAGCTCAAACCCTCTCATTCCCTTCTCATCGGTCTCTTGGTCAATAACATCAGCAGGGACAGAGCAACCTGGCCGTGCTGAGTTCAGTTAACATTGAAGCCTGGCAGTGGCAGAAAGAAATCTTGCTTCCTCAGTAAGACAAATGTGGTAAGACCTACATCTGCCTATCTTCTTCTTCCTCCCACTAGAGCAGGAGGTGCCCCCAAAGGCAACCTCTGCTTGGGCTCAAGTCTCAGTCCTTCATGCTGTCTCCCTAGTTATACCTTCTCCTTTTTCATTTTCAGTGCTTCCCTCTGGACTGAATCATTTCCAACATCAGATGCAAACATACTTTATTAGTTCTCATTTAGGAAAACAGCAAAACAGAAATAAAGACCCTCTCCTGACCCCACATTGTCCTCCAACCACTATCCCGTTTCTCAAGGTCTCTTAGAAGGATTGTGAGCACACTGTCTCTACCTTCTCACTCCTGTTCACTCCACAGCACAATTCAAACCAGCTTCCATTCCCTTTGCTCTGCTGAAATTGTTATAGTTAAGACCTCCAACCATCTCCATACTGACAATCCAGGGAATTCTTTCTGTCTTCATAGTGCTTGACATGGCACTGGCTGTCAGTGAAATTGGCCACCCTGTCCTTCTTTCAACCTTTCCCTCTCATAGCTTCCATGGCTTCACTGTCTCCTCGTTTTCTTCCCACTCACTATCACCCTCTCTCCAGCTCCTTTGACAGTAGACCCACTTCTATCCAGCGCCTAAAAACTGGAGTTGCTCACTGTTCAGCTCAGAGCCTTATTTCCTTTTTTTTTGCACTCAATCAGGGGCCAGATATGTATCATCCATTCTCATGAGTTTAGAAATCTTAGAATATTATGTATATGTTGATTATTTCTCAATTCATAAGTAATCCTCAAACTCCTCTTCTGAGATTCAGACTCATCTGCCACTAGAATTCTCCACTGGATGGCTCACAGGTATTTTCAAATGGCCAAAATGGAACTTTTGATGTCCTTGAGCCATGTTTCTTCCTCACTCTTCCTCATCCAAGGAAAAGGCATTCCAGTTCTACCCAGTTAGGTGCTTAAGCCAATAATCCCTGATGAATGCAACTGCCACCAGGAAGAGATCTGTGTTAGTATTCACTGTTGATATATCCCCAACAACTGGAACAGCAACTAACACGTAGTAGGCACTCAATATTTATTTGTTGAACAGAAGATTCCCTTAATTTTCTTCAAGTCCCACATCTGTTCCATCAGCGAGTCTGATTATACACTGCCAGCTACCCACGCTCTTCATCTTCATGGCTGTCATGCTGATCACCTCACCTGAATGTCTGAAATAGCCTTTCTTTTTGTCTTGTTGCTTCCACTCTTGCTCCTTGCCAACCAGTTCTGTTACAGCATCGTTTTAAGCAAACCAATGACATAATCTGATGTCTTTAGTCTTCTTTAGTCTTTAGTCTTCCCATCAGGCTTAAAAGGACATCCAAACTCCATTTCTTGGCCTTCAGAGCCTTTACTGGCTATGGTCTAACCCTTAAACCTCATCTCATGACCCTTCCCAACCTTCTCATGAAGTTTTAGTCATTGGTCTTCCATGGATTCCAGAGATTTTCCAGTCTCTTTCTGCCTCAGGGCCTTTGTGCCTGCTACAGCTTCTGCCCGGAGTGTTTTTCCCTTTGCTTGCTGTGTGGAGGATTCTTCCTCAGTCTTTAGTCACTTCCTCAGGAGACCTCACTGACTTCCCTACCTAAAATGACCCACCTTGGTATTTTTTATTATATCATCCCATTTTTAATATTGCATAAAATCTGTCATTATTTAAATGATTAAATGTATTTAAATGTTTATCATCTCTCCCCACTTTTCTCCCTACTCCCCCCTCACTAATGTAAACTCCATGAAGTCAGGGACTGTGGCCGTCTTGTTTGCCATCATATCTTGCTAGGTCTGGTATGTAGAAGTGGCTCTATACTTATTGAATAATGAATGAATGGCTCAAATGCTCTCCACATAGGAAGCAGTATGTGGATTCTTGAGATGTCTGGGCCTACCTTCACAGTCATTTGAATGTAAAGTAACTCAGATATCAGCAGAGGTACCCATTCTGTGATATTTACATATAGTTGAGAAGAACTCCCTTTCCTGAAAAAGTACAATGCCCTCCTCAGGATGTTTGTGAATTCCTGGGGTCTTAAATTCTCAAGAGCACTTGTGGTTTTAATTTGCTGCCCCTGTAAATTCTCTATCTCATTCACATCTCGTCTCATGCAGCTGTTCTTAGTTTTCTGCTCCAACATGACCCAGATGAGTCTTTCTCTTTTTTATGGGCCCCAGATATCACCGATCAGACATTTGAGTATAGACCAGTCTTTCTTCATGTGTTGGAGCACTGGTGGGGACTAAGAGGCAGCCAGGGGCCATAGTGTCTGTACCACAACACTAGGTCATAAACACCTTTAAATTTTAATATTAAATGTCTTAACAGTCCTTTTGTGCTGGGCCCAGTGGCTCACAGCTGTAATCCCAACCCTTTGGGAGGCCAAGGCAGGGGGATCACTTGAGGCTGGAATTTGAAACCAGCATGGGCAACAAAGTGAGACCCCATGTGTACAAAAAATTTTTTAAGAAATGAACTGGGCATGGTGTCACGCACCTGCAGTCCCAGCTACTTGGAAGGCTGAAGCAGGAGGTTCTCTGGAGACCAGGAGTTTGAGGCTGTAGTGAGCTATAATCACAACACTGCACTCCAGCCTGTGTGACAGTGTGAGACCCTGTCTCAAAAAAAAAAAAATCCTTTAGTTACCACCCCCACTGCCCTCCCAGTGGTGACATTTCTCAGCCCCTCTTCTTCTTTTCACTTGCTCTTCATTGTTTCTTTTGGAGAGCAGTTTAATTCTCTCTTCCTGTTCTTTCAAGTGAGAGGGGTGATGAGATGGGAACAGGGAATAAGAGAAGAAAAGGAATATTTGCCTTTCCAATAACAGAAGGCAATCTACTCCCAGAGAAATAGTCCAGTCCCATAGAAACAGAGCAGTTTCAGCCTGCTGTGGTTTTAAAGAGCACTTTTTTAAATTCCACTTTACCAACACATTCTAGGCCCCAAGTGAGGGAAGTATATTTATTGCCATATGTTGCTATATGTTCCTACATTAACAGTTACACACACATACACACACAGACACACAATCATGTGTTGCTTAATAATGGGGATATGATCTGAGAAATGCGTTGGTAGGCGATTTTGTCATTGTGTGGACATCATAGAGTGTACTTATGCAAACCTAGATGATATAGCCTACTACACACCTGGGCTATATGGGACAATAGCGTATTGCTCCTAAGCCACACACCTGTACAGCATGTTACTGTACTGAATACTGTAGGCAGTTGTAGCACAATGGTGAGTATTTGTGTATCTAAACCTATCTAAACAGAAAAGGTACACTAAAACAGTATTAGAATCCCATGCAACCGCCATCGTATCTGTGGTCCATCTGAAATAACTGAAAAGTCATTATGCAGCACACGACTGTGTGTATGTATGTGTGTGTGTATTTGTATGTGTCTGCTGTGTGTATGTGTGTGTCTATGTGTGTGTGTAATTTTGGTTGTTTTCCAAAAAAGCTCCTGCATAGGCCAGAACCTAGTGAACCCAATTCTCAGTCAGTCATACCTTCAGAGTCTAAGTAAAAATTATTGATTGGGTCTGCCAGCCTCCCCACCCTCACCTCTTCATGCTGAGACCTGTTACACCTTGACTCAGGTAGACCAGGTAAAAAGCCTAGTAGGGTGAGCTGGGGAAAGGATTTAACGACACCAACACGGGTTCCAGTTAAGATCAGCCACAGAAGGTAAGAACATTTTTGTTTGGATTTAATGTATGCAAGACCAATAAGAATGGTCTGATTTGATTTCCAAAGAACAACTTTGAGCACCTACGAAACCTCATACATCTTAGCAACAATAAAGACAATAATAAAAGGACTATGCTACTCTGGTGAAAGAGATTGAAACCACTCTCTAGATAAAAACATTTGGGAAAGTCATGTTTAGATTACCCAAGGGCCATAATAGCTGACTCCCCAGGGCTCAGAGCAAAGTATACACTCGGACTCCAAGATTCCCTTTTGCTCTAAGTACAAGCTGATATATTCTAGACCTTTCAGGCCAAAAAAACTTGGTCTCTGAATGCAGATGAATTTATGCTTTAGAGAGAGCTCTGACCCATGCCAGCTTGCTTAACTTATGTAGAATGGAGTATAAATGGAAGCATCTAGCAGTTCCCAGCACCTAGCTTAATGCCTGTTGTTAACAAACACTCACAAAATAAATGAATAAATGAATTAAATATATACTGGCTGGCTATACTCTTTCTTTTCTGGTCCAAAGAAGTAGGTATAAGTAAATTAAGAAGGTAGCAAGGATTAATAGCAAATTTGGGCTCTGCACATGCAAACTCAGCCATTCAGATGCATAATCCTAAGGAAACAGAGTTGAAAATATAGCTGTGTTCTCAAAAGATCATCTTTGATCACGCCTTGGACCCAGAGATATCAGGGATCTAAGAATATAGATGTATTCTTACCACATTTAAGTACATCTAGAATCATTTGGTGGAGTACAAGGAGTTCTCAACTTTGGTACTACTGAAATTTTGGGCTAAATTTTTTTTTGTTGTGAGAGACTGTCACACGTGCATTGTAGAATGTTTAACAGCCTGTCTGGCCTCTTCCTACTAACTGCCAGTAGCACCCCTCCCCCTGCTGTAAACAATCAAAAATGTCTCCAGAAATTGCCAAATTTCCCCTGGGGGCGAAATAGTACCAGTTGAGAACCAGTGGTCCATGTTCAGATGGAGCGTATGATCTGAAAAGTCTTAGGTGCCACAAAAGAAAGAAAGAAGAAAACTACATTGGTAATAAGTTGCTTTATATTCCTGGCATGAGGACTAGCACAAAGTATTCAAAGGCCAGAATGTGTAATCAATCTAGCTTTAGCTTCAGAAATAGACAAAAGATCTACAGGATGAAGCCTGAAGCTCACTAGAGATTTCCAAAAGAAGAAGGAGGTGAATTAAATATGATTAGATAAAATAATTCATGCAACAGTGACAGGATTTAATTATGGGTGACTGCAGTCTATGAATGTGAATCAAAAAAGTGCCAAAGGCACATCACGCAATGATGACTGAAATGATGCTCATCATAAATGACTGGCTCGTAAACTAGGGCTTGCTGGATGGAGCATGTGGACCAAGCTGCATCTGGTAGCAGCCTTAATCAATAGGCAAGTCTAGGTAAGCAGTTCAGGAGTTGCTAAACTGATGGTATCATTGGCCCATGGCACTGGGATGAGAGTGCTTTATAAATCATCTTGACATCCATCCAAGCACTAGAAAACCAAAACTGAGGTTTCGGATCCTAGGTTTAGAAGAATGTAGCAAGTGCTTAGATAAATGGAGTAAAGAGAAATGACAGGGATGAGACAGAAGTGGAAAGTGCTCTGCCCATGTGAAATAAACTCCAACACTGTATTGCCAACATGCAAATTTAGACACAGTGAAGGAGTCAAAACAGTTAAGGAAATCAGCCTAGAAAGAATTTGGAGTGGAAAAATGATTACAATACAGAGCCCTCCCAAGGAAAACAGGAAACACACTGCACTGGGGAAATAGCACAAAACCTTTCTCAGACAATTTTACATGCAAGTGGAAACTTGAAAGGAGACACAGAGCCACACACTCTCACACACTCGGTAACCACATAACAGCTGTCTGATGCAGAGCAGGGTCTGTGAATATGTCTTTGAAATGATCAACAACAGCTGAAGAAGACAGACGCTGCGAAGGCTTCTTCTCTGTTAAGAGAGACTTTTAGAAAAGATCTGGGAGACCACGGACCTCATGATTTCAACAGCAGGCGGAAAGTGTTTTGAAGCTCTAAGTCACAGCTTGAATGTAAGAATCCTTAAGAAAGTTATGTTTAATGACAAAGAAATCAGCACAAATTTTCAGTGGTGAAACTGTCCTGCAAACCTGTGAGGTTAAACTGCAAAAGAAAACATTAATGGATGAAGCAGCGTATCCAAATAATTTAGACACCCTTCCGGAAAGCATTTGACATCATTTTTCATAAAAAACCTAATCTGCAAAAATATATTCTGGCATTTACAAGGCAAGCTATTTTAACCACAGTGAGAAAAAGAATCCCCCAAACCAATTTTGAGATAGGCTATCGTATTACAGTCAATACTGTGGCCTGGCAGGAAGAACACTGAAGCTCATTTGAAATACTGTGTGCAGCTTTGATAAGGACATAAATATGGAGAAGGTGGAGCAGAGAGCAACCAAGTGATAAAGAGACTCAAAGGAGACATACTTTACATTAGCACATATCTTGCAAAATCAGCAACTGCACAGCACTTGGTCAGCAAAGAAGGGGATTTATGAGAGAATTTCATTGAGATGTTAAGAAAAAATCTGAAGGGATTACAAATGATAAAGCAACAGGGCTGCTTGACTTTGAATGTAAAATCAGGGTCTGCAAATTCAGGTGAATTGAAAAAAGGTGTTTAATGTTTTTTGTTTGTTTGTTGAGGAAGAGCTTGGAGTTGTTGACATGGGGAAAGGAGGATTGAGCAGTGTTGAATGGGAAAGAGGGACAGTGGAATAATTGTCAGAACTGTGGAAAGGTTAAAGGAAGAAGAAAATAAATGTTATAGCATCTTTGACATGGCAGCATAGAATCGTCCCACCTTAGACTGGAGAAACAGATGCTTTCCTTCCCAGATTCACCTCTGAGTTTTATAGAGAGAGATGTTGCCCTTCTTGGGTCCAGCTCTTACTGGTTTTGTGTAATTCTGATCTATGATGCAGAAAGTAACTTGTTTCATTGTGATGGAAAATCTAGATCCCATAGATCAACTTCTTAATGCTCTTTCTGGCTTTTCTCTTCTATTATTTCAAGTCCAAGCCACCATTCAAGGTTCAGTTCAAATTCCATCTCCTCTGTGACATCTTTGCTGGTCTCCCCAGTGGAAGTGAACTCTTCCAGCATGTACACCTTTCACATTCATTTGGCACTTTTTAACTGCCAGGGAGGGGCCCCCAACTAGATTATAAGAAATTTAAGGGCAGGGACAATATCTTATTTGTTTGTATGTTTTCCCTTCATACTTCTCACTGCACTTTTTGGTAAGAGGCTCAAAACTGAGTTAGGGTTTGGTTAATAAAGGACATAGAAGCATCTTATTACTTATTAATAAGCATACTGATTACTTATTAGCTCTTTACACCTTATTGTCCTAGGTCTTGGTTTTCAAAGACAGCCAGGCAGTGAGGATCAGTGTGATAATAATAATGGCTACCATTTATTGTGCACCTACTGTGTACCTAGCATCAGTTATATCAAGAGAGAGAGAAAAAAACAAGAATTGCAGGGAATACATGCCCTTTTGAGTGGTGAAAAGAAGCAAGAATAGAGAGCTGAGATCCAATCTAAGATGTGAAAATGGAAGAAATCGGTTTTCTTAGAAAAGAGAAAAATATTTTAAAGCACTAATGTATAGTTAATTTTAAATTATTTCATTATGTTTGTATTATGTGATCATACTGTACCGTGTGTGTGTCTATATATGTACGTGTGTGTGTATATATATGTGTGTGTGTATACATATATAGATATCCATGTAAATGTATTTTTTAAAATTCTAGAGGGACAGACATCTGCTGATAGCTGTGGTTTCCTCCAGAGAGTGGAGTAACTAAGTGATAGATACTCAAAGGAGACATAACTTATATGATCATGTTCAGTGTGCAGTGGGAAGAGGTGGTGATATTATTGAGGACTTCCTATTGGCCTCTATTTATGTATTGTTTTTATAAATGTATATTCATGTGTATACCAGTAAGAAGAAATATACCACTGAGATTATTTTACCAGTGAGAATTGGAATTCAATATAAAGAATTTTTAGCTAGGAATTAAATAATTGACAAGGCAAAAAAGGGGCCACTGAAATATAACAGAAATAATAACTGCAGAAAGTAGTCACCACTTCAGGCTGGGGAACAAAGGGAGAAGGTTGGGCTTGTTAGGATCTCAGAGGGCAGATTCAGATCTCTGATAAGGGGGTGTCCGCAGAAGCTTGGAAAACTGCACACTGGAATCAACTGCCTTTGTTGGGGTGAAGGGCTATGGCTGGGAAACCCTAACAGGCAGGAACAGGAAGCAACTAGTTCTTTCTCTTCCTTCCACCACGCTGCCTCCCTTTGGCGCCCTCTAATGGAGACAAATGGCTGAGCTTCCTTCTAAGTCCCATGGGCAGGTGTGTGGCTTATTGATGAACCTCCCAATTAAGCTGTGCTGCAAACTCTACCGATCTAGGTGGATGACATTAACAATTCAGCTCTGTCATAGTCAGAGGAGTCAGAAGTAGCCCTAAAGAAGTTAGAGATGCACCCGGCCCTTATGTATAACTAGGTACATTGGTTTGGTAGAGAATACACACAAGACCCCACATTTTTAAATTCTATTTATGGCCCTCTCCACTAATTAACTGGACAATGCTATAGAAATCACATGTCTTTCAAAATAACCATAGTAAGAATTAATTCCACTTAACGATGTGCCAGGCACTAAGTATTTTATATATGTGAACTAACTTAATCCTTGTGACAACTCTACGAGGAGCAGGACTGTTAAGTAACTCATCCAAGGTCACTAATAGTAAGGGGCAATCCAGGACGTGGGCCCAGCCATCTGATATAGAGATTGTCTCTTTGTTACCAAGCTTTGCTGCCTCTCACTTACATTGGGCTTATCACATGCCAGGTATGGCTCTACTCCCTTAAAATATAGAACAACCCTCTAAGGTAAGAACCATCATCCCCATTTTATAGATGAGGAAAACAAAGCCCGAAGGGCTATGAAACCCTCTGGCCTCCACTTCTCTGGCTGTCAAGTGAGGAGACCGGACCAGCAGAAGTAAAAAGCTGCTTCTGTAAGACACTAGGAAAGAGTCCAAGTGTCCTGGCTCAAACACAACTAGAAAGAAAGACTCCCTTTATGTCTTTATAGACCCCCTGACCTCACAGGATTGATAATAAAACAGTCTTGTATATGAGTACTAAAATTGCCAACTCAACAGAGGTTTTTATTCCCCACTGTCTATTCTCCTGCCAGAAATTAGATGGGAAATAAAAGAAAGGGAATTAACAGCTTTAAAAAATCATTTAGGAAAATCTGTTTCTTGCTGTTGGCAAGTAGCTCTCTGGTCATATCCACATCTGAGTATATTCAGACTCCCTTAATATTAAACGAGGGTGTGGGGGTGAGGGATAACACATCCTTTTTATTGCTTTGCTTTTTACCATTTTTATTTTCTGTTTGACTTTAATAGTTTCAGTCTAACACAAGTCTGTGAAATGGGTTAGTATTGTCACAGTGGAAAGGCCCAGAGCCCAGGGAAGCTCAAGACCTTGCCTGAGGACACCCACCTGGTGAGAACTGAGCTGGGATTTGAACTTGTGATGAGTTTTACCTAAAGTGACAGTATCAGGACTGCCAGATTAAAACTGATCTTGTGTTAGACATTCTGTTTTTTAAATAAAAACTTTCCTATCACTGTGTAACCTTATAACTCTTGACAAGTCAAGGATAGGGACATTGTTAAACTGCCAGCCCCTCAGTCAAGTGACCTGACATCATTGCATCCCTAACAGACTCATTGTAGCAAGTCACAGGCCATCCACGCACCATACTGATGCCATTTGAGTTCCATGGGTGTTTAACATCCCCCAGGACCTACACACCATGTGAGGGAATGGGCATGTGGAATAAGGCAGTACCTGCAAGAGCCATAGGAACGGAGTGATTTTATAAGGATGGACACCTGTTTTCTTCGAAATGTTCCTATGCGGGGGGGGGAAAAGAGTGCTCCTGGGGAAAAGAGTGCTCCTGGGCAAAAGCAAGTCCTCTCTGTTCTCCACCAACATATAACTTTACCAGCACTTTTATAGTGCCATTTTGGGCTTATAAAAATGTTCCTAATATAAATTGATGGCTTATGGTAATGACAAGAAGCCTGCCTCAGAGAATGATCTTAATTCATCATTTTGAACATCTGTAGAACCCCCTAAAGTAGCCTGGAGAGGAATGAAAGTGAAGGGAGGAGAGCAAATCTTCCCAGGGAATGGGACTGGTATGAGCAGATTCCTGCTAATTTACTCTAAGAGTTGTTAAGCAGAAGCAGGGGGGAGAGCCGCTCCTGTTTCAACCCTTCCCTTCTTCAGATAAGCCAGAAGGCCTTAGAGAATTCTATACTCCTCTACAACACAGCTACCAAAGGTATTATTCAATATCCCTTCAAACTTGAATATGAATTATTTTAATCAACAAAATCAACAGTTAATTGAATCCAACACTGTTAAAGGGAGATTGGAAGGTGATGGGGTTACTTAGATCAGGGTTCCAATCCCACAGCCCTCACTGGATATGCAAATCTTTGCAGGTATTAGACATTTTGTCTGAGTTTCTTCACTGAACAAATGGGAGTAATAATGCCCATCTTATTGACTGATGAAACTATTAGCCATGACGCTTGGCAGTGTGCAATTTACAACATCTGGATAAAATTTTAGTGTGTTCAGAATTATGTTGACTGACTAAATTTTAGTGCATCCAGGACACATGGCTATTGGTTTCCTATGGATGTCTTAACAAAGTACCACAAACATAAAACAACAAAAGTTCCTTGAAGCAACAGGAACTTTTTCTCTCATAGTTCTGGAGGCTGGAAGTCTGAAATCAAATTATCAGCATGGCCATGTTCCCCCTAAAGGATCTAAGGAAGAATCCTTCTTTGTCTGTTACAAGGAGGCTCCAGGCACTCCTTGGCTTATGGGTGCTTAACTCCAATCTCTGCCTCTGTCTTCACACGGTCTTCTCTCTGTGTCTCTGTGCTCTCTCCTCTTCTTAAAACATCACAAATCATTGGATTTAGGACCCACCCTACTCCATGATGATTTCTTCTTGATCCTTAAGTAATTATTTCTGCAAAGGCCCAAATAAGGTCAAATTCTGAGGTTCCAGGTGAACATGAATCTTGGCAGACACCATCAACCCACAAGAGCTGATTAAGGGGGTTAAATGAGAAGGTACAGTGGAAGCGCCACACATATTACCTGCACATTAGGGGTTTTTAATAAAGGGAGTGGCTATTGTTTTGTTATTATTGCTGCTGCAGGGATCATGATTGTTTTTCCAGGGAATGGAAGGAAAAAGTTGGATTTGGGAGTGGAAAGGCAGGCCTGAGGAGTAGATGAGGAGGGAGCAGCATAAAGACCCAACGGAGAGAAAGGAGGAGCCTGAGAAAGGGGGGAAGAAAGGGCTAAGGGGACAGTCCTTGCCTGGGTTTGTCCGGCTCCTGTACCCTCAGATGCCATGGCCTGGATAAGCAAGCAGGGCTGATCAGGAAACCTGGACACCTCACCCTGGCACAGTCTGGCACAGTCTGGCACAGTCTGGTCCTGTCCCCATAGTGTGGTCCCACTTCCCTGAGAGAAAAGAAATAGGAATATGCAGAAAGAAACTATGTGTAAATTTCCACTTCTTCCTCTCTGTCTATAGGTATTTCAGAGTTTTTCTTAAGGGAGTGGGAGAAGAGTAGATTCTAGAAGGAACACTCTCAGAATGCTCGGACTTCTTGCTGAAAAGCAATGAATCTCAGTGCTGAGCCTGGACAGAAACTCCTATGCTTTCAGAAGATTCCCGAGCCCTGGAAGTCAATCAAGCATAACAAAAATGTAAAAGCAGCTGGAAATACTGGGCCTCTCCTTCCCAAGGCAGGATGACAGGCATCTGGATGTGCTAAAATTTAGTCAGTCAACATAATTCTGAATACACCAAAATTCTATCCTGATGTTGTAAATTGCACACTGCCAAGCATCCTGACTAATAGCTTTTCAAAATTGTTTATTTTTTTATTTCAGTAGGTTTGGCGGGAACAGGTAGAATTTGGTTTCATGAATAAGTTCTTTAGTGGTGATTTCTGAGATTTTGGTGCACCCATCACTCCAGCAGTGTAGACTGTATCCAATGTGCAGGGTTTTATCCCTCATCCTTTCCCCAGAGTCCCCAAAGTCTAAGGTATCATTCTTATGTCTTTGAGTCCTCATAGCTTAGCTTCCACATATGAGTGAGAACATACGATCTTTGGTTTTCCATTCCTGAGTTACTTTACTTAGAATAATAGTCTCCAATTCCATCTAGGTAGCTGAAAATGCCATTATTTCATTCCTTTTTATGGCTGAGCAGTATTCCATCATATATATATTTACTCATTGATTCATGGGCATTTGGGCTGGTTCATATTTTGTGATTGCAAATTGTACTGCTGCAAATGTGTGTGCAAGTATCTTTTTATATGATGACTTATTTTCCTCTGGGTAGATACCTAGTAGTGGGATTGCTGGATTAAATGGTAGATCAACTTTTAGTTCTTTACAGAATCTCCACACTGTTTTCCATGGTGGTTGTACTAGTTTACAATCCCAACAACAGTGTAAAACTGTTCCCTTTTCACCACATCCACGCCAACATCTATTATTTTTTTATTATGACTGTTCTTGCAGAAGTAAAGTGGTATCGCATTGTAGTTTCGACTTACATTTCCCTGATAATTAGTGATGCTGAGCATTTTTCCATAAGCTTGCCGGCCATTTGTATATCTTCTTTTGAGAATTGTCTATTTATGTCCTTATCCCACTTTTTGATGGGCTTGTTTGGGTTTTTTTCTTGCTGATTTGTTTGAATTATATGTAGATTCTGAATACTAGTACTTTCTTGGATATATAGACTGTGAATATTTTCTCCCACTCTGTGGGTTGTCTGTGAACTCTGCTGATTATTTCTTTTGCTATGCAGAAGGTTTTTTGCTTAATTAAGTTCCATTTATCTTTGTTTTTGTTACATTTGCTTTGGGGCTCTTGGTCATGAAGTCTTTGCCTAAGCCAAAGTCTATGAGGGGTTGATAGTTTTGATGTGTGTGACATGTTTATGTCACTGGAAAAGATGGAAGGGCAAGAATTGAGTCATGACTAAAATTATTGAGCACAAAGATTCCCTTTAAGACTGACTTCTTTTCTCCAGAAACTATCCTATTGGCCTCTCAGCCAGGTGTTAATTTCTTTCTTTTTTTTTTTTTTCTGTACCATGAGCCCTTTTGCCAGTTTGGGGAATCCATGGGTTCCTTCTCAAAATAACATCTTAAACTTAATAAAACTAAATACATAAGATTACAAGGCAAACCAATGATATCAAAAGACAGGTATTAAAATAGCAACAACAAAACAACAAATTTGTGATAAAATTCTGTATGTGCCTTTTTATTAATACATTAAATGACAAGATCCAGCAGTAGTCCTATATCTACTGTAATTTTGAAGTCATGAGATGTAAATGGTATTTCAAGATATCTACAACAACCATAGTGGAATCTGTAAATATCTATAATTTGTTGCCTATATTCATAATTGAAGAAAATGCTAAATTTCAGTTGGAGCTTAGTGAAAATAAACATATAGCATTTTTCCCATCCAAGTTCACAGAATTTTATCCACTGAGATTTGTGTGCACCAAATTTAGAACCCCTGCTGTAAGCAAACTTTTCAAAGGCAACCAATTTTTGGTGGGGCTCTACCAGCTAGCCTGAGCACCAACTCAGTTATGTTTGCAAAGGACACTCCCTGTAGGCCAAAAGGCTTGGACTATTCACCAGAAAATTCATTTAATTTGCCGTGTTAGAAAACAATAGGTCAGGCAATTAATTCATTAATTCACTGACTCACATCAAGAAATGGAGAAAGGAAGACTACTTGTCAGTGAGACCCAGGAGCATCTAATCAGCATTGATTTAAAAGCCCCTTTTGGCTTAACGGGAAAGTGCTGATGACTTGTGCTGTTCGTTATTAGCACAGGAGAATAAGATTGCTAACCCGGCAGGCTATTGCTAAGGGGGCTGCTTTCCCTGCTTCTGGTCAACAGCAAGGCAGCTCTGCAGATTGCTGAAAGGTTAGATTTCCCAATACGCTTGTCTGACCAAGGTCTTCAGGATCTGCTTTCAGTGCTTGGAGCTTGGAGCCACGTGGAAAGGGAGGAGAGGGGAAATGAATTTAGAACTTACTATGTGCCAGAAACCGGCTATTTTCGCTTAGGCTATTGCACTGAGTTCCTAAAGCAACTTTATATGGAATTTATTATTATTGTTGCTACTATTTACAGAGGTAACTGAGGCTCAGAGAGGAAAGTCGTCACTTGCCCATGGTCACTCTGAATAAACAATTGTGTGGATTTGAGTGGGTAGGGAGCCCATTTGCTGTCCAGTCTCTGCCACCGGGGGCATGGCAGTGAGAATCCCACAGCACTGCCCACTCCTGTTATCATAGAGTTCTGGAGCCTGGTTTGAATTCCGGACTTCCCTACTTACTAACGGTGTGAACTTAAGCAAGTAATCATGTGCCTCAGTTTCCCTATCTGTAAAATGATAATAATAAAGACTAAATGTTTACTATTACTTTACTAAAGTTACTATTACTTTATTAAATAGTAAAGACTAAATGTTAAGCCTGTAGAACAGTGCTCAATAACTGTAGGCATTCAACAAATGATAGCTATTACTACTCTAAGACAATGTTGTCTCCTGACAACCAAAGCAGCTACACAGTAGCTAACAGCCTAAACCAGTACTTCTCAACCACATGCAATTTTGTCTCCCAGGGAAATTTGACAATATCTGGAGACATTTTGGTTGTCACCACTAAAAAGGCATCTAATGAATAGAGGCCAGATATATTGGTAAACATCCTAGAATGCACACAATAGCCCCCTACAATGAAGGTTTGTGTGGTCCCAAATGTCAGTAATCCAAGACAGAGAAAGCCTGCCCCAAACTGAATGCCAGTGAAGCACAGACTATTTTGCCAGACATAAGGAGGTACTAAATTGAAACTCTAATTGGAGAGAAGGTGCAGACAATAAAAAATAAAAAATGAACTAGTAGATGATAATAAATGCTGTAGTACAGATAAAACAGGGTGGCAGGAGAGAGAGTAATGGATGTGGTTGCTTTGGATGGAATGGTCAGGAAAGTCTTCTTAGAGGAGGTGGCATTTAAACTATAACCTGACTGTCAGAAAGTGATCAGCCATTAAAGATCTGAGCAAAGAGCACAGCTGGCAGAGGGAGTAGTTCCTGCAAAAGTGTCAAGGGAAGGGCAACTTTGATATGACTGAGGAACAGAAAGAATGGGAAATTAGAGTAGTGGGACGGAGGGAGAGAGTCAAATAAAATTCCAATCAGGCCTCAAAGAATGGCTTCCTTTGGATGAGGCTACTTCTTGGTGTACTCCCTTAGGGGGAAAAATGTCTCAAAGTAATTGACTATAACTAAAATATGTGATTTTTCTTAATGTGGTATAATTTTACATTGGTTTTAAAGTTGTTTACTTTTTGTTTTTGTTTTGCTTTAAGAAGTAATAACAAGAAGTCTCTTTCCCAGTACTGAGTTAGTTAATATGGTCAATTATTGATTTGCTTACTTCTGGTTTGAGATAAAACCACATTGTGTCTTCCTTTTCTCTGGAGTATAGGGAATTATTCAGATGTGGTATCTTAAGAAAGGAGAGCAGTTTCATTTTGCACTGTTGAAGCATTTCAGCTGCCCTGAGTCAGATGTAAGATTGCAATGCACATTTTGAAAACCAATACTGCCAGGATGGGGGTGGTGGGAAGGGCAGGCAGGGTGTTCTCTTAAACCCATACACTTTGTCCATAGCTACTCTGTACTTAAAAAGTCAGAGACTAGGGGATGAATCATAAAAGGAAATGACCATCTAATTCTTGCTCTGGTCTTGGTGAATTTCTTTACATGAAGGTAAAAAGTATTACAGGATTCTTTGCCTACATCTCATCTAAGATAGTACTAGTGAGAGAGCAGAATAGTAGTCACAGGATAACCATGCCTACATCTCACATAAAAGTGAGCCAGAGTTGCAATTTATTAAGCAAGTAAATTTTGATAGAATGTCCAATAAACTGATTGGTTTATGATATGGAAGGAAGTGGGGAGGAGGTTACTTTTGAAGATGGGATAAACTGTATCCAGGGTCCTCTAGGCAGGAACCTGTATGTGGTGTAAACAACACGATGTGAGGGTCAGAGATCTGGACCTATCATTTGGAGCAACCCTTCAATGGCTCTGAAATAAAAAAATTTTCTCTGGATGCTCTACTTCATTTAAGTTTTTTAAATTAGCTGGGAACAGACACATAGATCAGTGAAACAGAACAGAGAACCCAGAGGTACGTCCACACATCTACAGTGAACTCATTTTTTGACAAAGGTGCCACAAACATACATTGAAGAAATGACAATTTCTTCAATAAATGGTGCTGGGAAAGCAGATACCCATATGCAAAAGAGTGAAACCAGACCCCTATCTCTTGCCATACAAAAATCAAATCAAAATCGACTAAAGACTTAAACCCAAGACCTCAAACTATGAAACTACTACAATAACCCATTGGGGAAGCTCTCCAGGATATTGGTCTGGGCAAAGATTTCTTATGTAATACCCCACGGGCATAGGCAACGAAAGCAGATGTGGACAAATGGGATCACACCTAGTTAAAAAACTTCTGCACAGCAAAGGATACAATCAACAAAGTAAAGAACAACCCACAGAATGGGAGAAAATGTTTGCAAACGTCCTATCTAACAAGGAATTAATAATCAGAATATATTATATAAGGAGCCCAAACAACTCTATAGGAAAAAAAAACAACTAATAATCTGATTAAAAATGGACAAAAGACCTGAATAGACATTTCTCAAAAGAAGACACACAAATGGCCAACACGCAAATGAAAAGGTGCTCAACATCATTAATCATCAGAGAAATGCAAATCAAAACTACAATTAGATAGTTAAAATGGTATTTATCCAAAAGTCAGGCAATAACAAATGCTAGCAAGGATGTGGATAAAAGAAAACTCTTATACACTGTTGGTGGGACTGTATATTAGTACAACCACTATGGAGAAGAGTTTGGAAGTTTTTCAAAAAACTAAAAATCCTACCATAGGATCCAGCAATCCCACCCATAGGTATATACCCAAAAGAAAGGAAATCAGTATATCAAAGAGATATCTGCACTCCCATATTTATTGCAGCACTATTCACAATAGCCAAGATTTGGAAGCAACCTGTATCCACCAGCAGATGAATAGATAAAGAAAATATGGTACATATACACAATGGAGTACTATTCAGCCATAAAAAAGAAAGAGATCCTGTCATTTGCAACAATATGGGTGGAACTAGAGATCATTATGTTAAGTGAAATAAGCCAGGCACAGAGAGGTAAGTTTTTGCATGTTCTCACTTATTTGTGGGAGCAAAAAATTAAAATAATTGAACTCATGGAGAAAAAGAGTAGAAGGATGGTTACTAGAGTCTATGAAGGGGGGTGATAGGAAACTGGGGATGTGATAGGAAAGTGGGGATGGTTAGTGGGTACAAAAAAAATAGAAAGAATGAATAAGATCTAGCATTTGCTAGTATAACAAAATGACTATAGTCAAAAACAATTTAATTGTACATTTTGAAATAACTATAAGAGTATAATTGGATTATTTGTAACACAAAGGATAAATGCTTGAGATGATTGATACCTCATTTACCCTGATGTAATTATTATGCATTGCATGCCTGTGTCAAAATGTCTCATGTAATCCATATATACACCTGCTATGTACCCACAAAATTAAAAATAAATTAAAAACTGTATTTAAGAATTAGCTTGGCAAGGCCAGGCATGTTGGCTCACACCTGGAATCCCAGCATTTTGGGAGGCCAAGGTGGATGGATTGCTTCAGTTCAGGAGTTACAGATTAGCCTGGGCAAAATGGTGAAATCCCATCTCTATAAAACAAACAAACAAACAAAAATGCAAAAAATTAGCCAGGTGTGGTGGTGTGTGCCTGTAGTCCCAGCTACTCAGGAGACTGAGGTGGAAGGATCACCTGAGCCTGGGAGATCGAGGTTGAAGTGAGCTGTGATTGCACCACTGTACTACAGCCTGGGTGACACAGTGAGACCCTATCTGAAAGAAAAAAAAAATAGCTAGACAATATTTAGGACTATTTCCAGACTGCAGTTAGAAGCCACCATGGTCTCTCAGTGAAGCTGGGGAAAGCAAGTCTGTCAACTATTTGGCATTTGGCAGGGTCTGTGTGGCTTCATGACTCAAGTAACCCAATTAGGGCAAATTGCTAGAGGCCTACAGCCAATATTCATTCTCCTCCTCAGTTTTACGATCTCTACTTTTATTTGAGGCAACAAAATGTACCCAGCTAAAAGAGTATTCCTCAGCCTCACCTTCCCAATTACATGTGACATATGACTAATTCCTGGCTGACGAAATTAAGTGGAATTTTTTTTGTGCCTTCTGGGAAAGCATCTTAAAAGCCAGCTGATGTATATATCCTTTGCCTGTTCTTTTCTTTCCTCCATTCTGCTCTATGGAATATGGATATGAGAGCTGCAGCTCTACCAGCCATTTTTTAATATAAGGACACATATCATGCCCTAAAGAAGACAGTTGTGACTAGAAGGATCCTAGATCCCTGAGGACTTTGTGGAGTTGGCATACAAGCCCCAAAGTATCATATCTCTGAATCTCTGTTAGTGTAAGAGGAATCAACTACTTCTATATTATTTAAGCCATAATATTTAAAAGTTTTTGTTTCCTGCAATTATTTAATAGAAGTAATCCTAAACAATATGCCAATCATTTGCATAATCTGCCCACACTGTGAAATTAAAATGGTCAATATCAAGTACTCTTATAAGGTCTTATTTTATGGAAGTTTCTTAAAATTTATTTTGAGATGATGAACAATTTATAATAATATTGACATTATATAAAGTCTTAGGTGACCAATTTTGTTGTTGTTTTAGAAGCAAGGTCTCACTATGTTGCCCAGACTACTGCTAACCTCAAATTCCCACACTCAAGCAATCCTCCTGCCTCAGCCTTCAGAGTAGCTGGGATTACAGGCGTAAGCCACTGCTTCCTCCTAGGTGACCCCATTAATCTAAGGAGTGTGTTAGTGCACCTTGGCAGATCTCATCAAATGGAGATAATGGAATTCAAGGGCTCTGCAGCCTTTCTCACTTAAACTGGTTTAGACATCTGCAATCATTGTTATACTAAATGAGTGATTCTCATCTTCAGACCCCCATAGCAGAGTAGTCAAAAATGCTCAGTTAATAATATGTAACTAAAATACGTGGAAAGTCTCTCTCTTGGTCTGTGTGATGTAATACTGTGTGCTTTTTCTGCATGTGGTAATTATTATTGCATCTCACCAAATACTTCTCACCCTCTGCCTTCCAGCAACATGGCAGAATTGTACTTCCTGGGTCCCTATGGTTGAGTGAGACCACGTTCTGGCAAAATAATTGTATCACTTCCGGGTTCATCCTTCAGAATTGTCTTTTCTATTTGCTATCATAGCCGGTAGTGGCTTCCCATCAGCCCGTGTCCAGGGAGGAAGATGAGCTGGCACTGAACAGAGTCCCCAGGTGTCTCTTACTGAACATACAGTATGAACAAGAAATAAACCTTTTTTGTTTTGTTTTGTTTCAATCCACTGAGATTGAGAAGCTGTTTGTTAATGCAGAATAATCTACATTATCCTGGCTGATACACTACACCATTCAGGAAAAAAATCTTCCCAGGATGGGCATAATTACAGAGGTACCGAATGATGTAATCTGTGGTTCTAGCAGGGATACGGGTAAAATTTTCCTCCAATTTGACCCATGCACTTAATCACTTTTACATCAACAAATTATAGTCATAAAATATTTTTTGTGGAGCAATTTCCTAAAACACATCTATCTAGAAAAATCCGTCAATAAGCAAAGCAATCTTCCCCTTCCTTAGTGGCTTCATACCCTATCAAACTTACAGCCAATGCTGGCATTTAGATTCTACATACGGTTAGCTCCACCGTGTGGAACTTGGAAAGAATGACATTTGTTACGGGACTGTGAAAGTGAGTTCAAATATCCAGTAATACCATATACTTCTTGAGAGGGGTACTGTACATGATTTTAAAAATCACATCCAGCTTGCTAGGGTATCAAATCAAAAGCAAGAGGGAAAAAGTTCCTGCCATGTGACCTAGGAAGTTCAACAGAAGTGAGGTTCACTCTTATTTATCCAGTCAACTTAATATTTACTGAGCTCCACTTTGTATGAGATATTGTTTCAGGGCCTGGGGATTCAGTAGTGAACAAGATAGGTAAAGTTCTTGCCTTAGTTCCAAAGACAATGGGAGAAATAAACAAACACATCCTACAATGTCTGATTGTGATGCGTGCTATAAGCCAAAATAAATCAGGGTTAGGGCATATACAGAGTGATGGGGAAAGAATTATTTTAAATAAGGTTGACAGAAATAAAGGCATACAATCCACATTTAGCTTTCCCAAAGTTATTTTAGATAAATGATCCAAAATCTCAAACAGATATAAACATGTATAAACATTCTCTTACAGACATAAAATGAGAAAACACCTCAAAATGCTCAAATCTTGGTTTTCAAATTCATTGCCCTGGGGAAAAAAAAAAAAGACTCCTTGGAGAAATGGCTGATTCCAGGTCTGAGGCAGGAAATGGACAAGAAGATCCTGAAATGTATTGTTACATTGGAAAACACAGGAGCACTCAAAGACTAACAACAGTCATGCTCATCTTTAGTCTGTCACGCAGATAGATTACAAGGACTCCTGCTGGCAAAACTAGGGCATATTTAGGCATCCACAAGAATAATAACTGTAATTGATATTACATTGGATGAACAAAAATCCATGAGTTTAGGCTGGGTGTGGTGGCTCATGTCTGTAATCCCAGCACTTTGGAAGGCTGAGGTGGGAAGATCATTTGAATACAGGGGTTCAAAGCTGCAGTGCGTATGATCCTGCCACTGCACTCCAGCCTGGGTGACAGAATGAGACCTCATCTAAAAAATGAAAGAATTCATGAGTTTCTGGTGATATTTAAGAAAAATGAAGGGCTAGGGTTCTGTTTTATTGAAGAATGCCAATAGCAGGTATTATAGAATTAAAGAATAATCCTTTGGCAAACTATAAGGTAACACCGATTCATATAAGGATCATCTTCTGTATTAATTTCTTGTTGCTTATGTAACAAACTACCACAATGTAGTGGCTTAAAACAACATAGATTTATTATTTTGCAGTTCTGGAGATCAAATGTCTAAAATGGGCCAGCGTGGCTGCGTTCCTTCTAGAGGCTCTGGGGAGAATCCGTTTCTTACCATTTCTAGCCTCTAAATGCTGTCCACATTCTGTGGCTGTCATGGCCCCTCATAGCTCCAACCTCTGCTTCCATCACTACGTGTTCTTCTCTCTTACTCCAACCCGCCTGCCTCCCTCTTATAAGGACATTTGTGATAACATTGGGTCCACCCACATAATCCAGCATAACCTCCTCATCACAAAATCCTGAATTTAATCATACCTGCAAAGTCCTATTTTGCCAACCCCTGGAACACATCTTCACGTGTTCCAGGGGTTAGTACGTGGGCATCTTGTGAGCAGAGTATTTACCAGGTATCAAAGTATCATCTCACAGATTACTGGCATTTAGATTCTACATAAATCATAAAGAGAAAAAAATGACTTCTACAATTAAAGGTTCTCATAATCACCACTCTAAACAATGGGACAACGAGAAATTGGGTACTGCCTGATGTTATATAATATGAGGTCCAAAATCACTTATATATTCTTGCCAAAAATGTTTCACCTGAATCTAATCAACCCTTTTGCCCTAACTTCCAGTTTACAGAAATGATGCCATAGAAAAACAAGCACATGCAAGATATGGGACATGCTGTATGTCCACCATTCTAGACTTCTCCAAATTGCAATGCCATAAATGAGGATGGGGGATATTCTAAATTTTGAAAAAAGGACTAAAGAGACGTAACCAAATGCAACGGGTAAACCTTGACTGGATCTTGAATTAAAAAGTCATTTTAGGCCGGGCGCGGTGGCTCAAGCCTGTAATCCCAGCACTTTGGGAGGCCGAGACGGGCGGATCACGAGGTCAGGAGATCGAGACCATCCTGGCTAACACGGTGAAACCCCGTCTCTACTAAAAAATACAAAAAACTAGCCGGGCGAGGTGGTGGGCGCCTGTAGTCCCAGCTACCCAGGAGGCTGAGGCAGGAGAATGGCGTGAACCTGGGAGGCGGAGCTTGCAGTGAGCTGAGGTCAGGCCACTGCACTCCAGTCCGGGCGACAGAGCGAGACTCCGTCTCAAAAAAAAAAAAAAAAAAAAAAAAAGTCATTTTAAAGACAATTGGTGAAATTTTACTGATATTATGGAATTATTGCTAACGTACATGTGGTTATATAGGATAATGTCCTTATCCTTTGGAAATACATGTTGAAATATTTAGGGTTGAAATATTAATACATGATGTCTGAAACTTACTTTCAAATGCTTTCGATAAAAACATTTGGTCAAACACTATTCTAGATGTTTCTGTGAAAGTTTTTGATGAGATTAACATTTAAAACACTTTACGAATGTTAAATCTGTCTATATAACATATGTCTCCATAGATATCTATGTTTCTCTCTCTCTCCATAGATATGAAATAGATAAATATAAGTTTTGTTCTCTGGGGAGCTCTAATACAATACCCTTCTTTCAATTTTTCAGTGTGTTTGAAGTTTTTTCTAATGAAAAGTTAGGGAAAAAATTAAATTCAGATAATTTTTTAAAAACATTCAGGAGTTTTTAAAAACATTTTCCTGATCTAGTCAATGCTGACATTCAGGAGTTAAGTGCATTATTTTGTAGCTCATGGCTATTCTTCTAGGAGAGAAAATTAGTCTTTATGGAAAATAGACTAGCCAACAAAAAATAAGCACCACCTGTCAGTTTGCAAATATTTTTGAGAATTGATTGTCTTAGTGGTTAATGCTCAGTCCTGGGAAAAGAATGGGAAGCCACCCAGAAGTAGTCCTTGCTAACTTCTTCCTGTGTCACTGTGTGTCCCATACTTGGCAAGCCAAATTCATTTGGGTCAAAGCATAACACATCTAACTATTCTTGATTTTAAGAGAATCTACAGGTTTTCTGATCAGGGAGCCTGTATTGATGATATAGCCACTTCAGTGAAAGCCAACAGTGACAGCTTCATATTTCAAAAGTCAGACAACTCCAGTGAACATGATATAAACTCTTTTCTTCCTCTGTAACCAACACAGAACACATTTAGAAAGCTTATTTAAAAACATGTCAAGTTCTCAGAGAGAATAGAAGAATGGTTACCAGATGCTGGGAAGGGAAATGGAGGTGGGGTGGGGGAGTGGGGGTGGGGATGGTTAATGAGTACAAAAAAATAGTTGGAAAGAATTAATAAGACTTACTATTTGATAGTACAACAGGGTGACTATAGTCATAATAACTGTACATTTTAAATAAGAAAAAGCATATAATTGGATTGTTTGTAACACAAAGAATAAGTGCTTGAGGGGATGGGTACCCCATTCTCCATGATGATTATTACACATTGCATACTTGTTTCAAAACATCCCATGTACGTGTACCCCATAAATATATAAACCTACAATTTACCCACAAAAATTAAAAATAAAAAAGTTTAAAAATAAGAAAATAAGTCAAGTTATGCTTTGGCCATAATAAACATTTATCCTGATGCCTTAAACACTAGACAACTCAACAGATTACATGAAACTACTGTGCTCAAACATTGGACAGTAGGAAGCACAGTATTTTTATCTATGGAAGAAGAGAAACAAACAAGGCAGATCCTATGATAACCCAAATTTCTGCGTGGGGCACTTTCTAGACCACCCAGCTGGGGAAAAAAGTCCCCAGCAGAACATGGTAAACTTGATGAATTGAGGAGACGGACATGGAAGGCCATGGAGTCTGAAGAGGCCAGAGGTGTAAGGCAAATGTTCAGACAGGAGCAAGCTATGCAGAACAGAACTTCAGAAGTTTGTATAGTAATTTCCTTGAGTTTTTAGTGAACATTAAGCTATGAACACAAAGGGTGAGACTCTATAAAGTCAAGCAAAGAGTGACTAGAAGCTGTGAAGTGAACAGTTCCCAGAGAGCCCGTAGTGCTGGGGATACATTTTGAGTTCCCTAAGCCAGCATGGAGAGTGCTGTCCTGTTTGATCACTCAGGGCATCCAGTAGAGATCCCACAAATTACTCCATACAAATGGGCTACACTCTCAGTAGAGTAAAAATCACTCTAGATAAACCCTGACAAAGCTTAACAATAGCCTCAAAAAATCAACCTGAACCACAAATGACCTAACTGGCTATCTAAGAGAACACAGTTCAACATTCTTCTCAAGGGAAATAATACCCAATGATACCCAGATATTCAATGGCAGAAAATTCATAAATTCAGTGCCCAATCAAAAATTACTAGACCAGGCCAGGTGGCTCACACCTGTAATCCCAGCACTTTGGGAGGCTGAGGCAGGAGGACTGCTCAAGTTCAAGAGTTCAAGACCAGTCTGGGCAAAATAGTGAGACCTCGTCCCTATTTATTTTTTTAAAATTACTAGACCAGCCAAAAGCAGGAAAACGTGGCCCATAACCAAAAGAAAAGTTAGTTACTAGAAAGAGATTTTAAAGAGAGAGAAATAGTAAGATTCATGAAAGACAACTTTAAAACAACTGTTAGGCCAGGCAGAGTGACTCACGCCTGTAATCCCAGCACTTCGGGAGGCAGAGGCAGGCAGATCACTTTAGCTAGGAGTTTGAGGCCAGCCTGGGCAATATAACGAGACCCCATCTCTACAAAACCTACAACAATTAGCTGGACATAGTGGCATGCACCTCAGTCCCAGCTACTTGGGAGGCTAAGGTAGGAGGATCACTTGAGCCTGGAAAGCAGAGGTTGCAGTGAGCCAAGATCGCACAACTGCAATCCAGCCTAGGCAACAGAACGAAACCCTGTCTCAAGACAAACAAACAAAAAGTTGTTATAACTATGCCCAGGAAGTTAAAGGAAAACATGAACATAGAGAAGCTATGAGAAAGAGTCAAATGGAACATGTAGACATGAAAACTAACACATCAGAAATAAAGCTGACATAATTCCACTCCCACCTTTCACTAACACAACACACTCTTCCTCAAAAATCCCTGTAAGATCAGTGGTTTGCTCTGCTTGACAAGACTCCTCCCTTACTTAGGTAAGAAATCAATTCAAATGTGGGGTTTTATACTGATTTTGAGTGGTGGTTTCATATTTTGACAATTATGAGGTTCCACCAGGGTTATTTTGATGACTCTAACTTAAAAATAAATAAAGGTGTGTTCACCAGGTCCCTTTGGGTCCAGATTTCATTTATCCTTTGGATTTGTTCCAAGTATTTTTGTCTCAATATTGATCTGTACTCTGACTCTCAGTGAGCATGTACTGTTGAGTTTATTTTGTTAAATGAGGATTCCTATCAAAATAGTTCTTTGTAGATGGCATTGTCAATATTTTGGCCATTAATTTCATTATTCTTCAAGCGTGTGCTTGTTTTGCTTTAGTGCATCTATTAGTACAAAGTCTTGGCTCAGGACTTTTTTTTTTTCCTGTTGCTTTGTCTTTCATAGTCATTTTATTTCTTGGATATATAAGGTGGTTCTACATAGGGAATAAACAAAGGAATAAGTCCATTCAGTCTCCAATTCAATCCATGTTGAGTTCAAGGACTATGAATTAGAGGTCCAGTAGACAGTGAAAAATTCATGATCAAACTTTGTCTTTTGTCCCCTAAACACCTTCATAGGGACACTTCCTCTTTTATCAATTAATGAAAGGCCATTTTGTTTAGTCCACATGCCAGGGTAAAAAATTGTCATGTCATTCATTGTATAGTCCCTTCTTAGCCCCAGTTGGTCAGGTAACCCGAGATGCTATTCTTTAGCATATATTTTTGACTAGAATGGCTTCTTTCTTGTTTGTCATGAATTTTTCTAAATTAAAGTCATAACTTCTTACTGGCAGAACTACTTTTTATATGAATTCTCACTAAAATACTAACTCACGTGCTCACCCTAGTACAGCAAAAATATTTTTAACTCAAAGTAGCAATGACTACCTTGGGGGACATTCTGATAGTCAAAATTAATACATTTAAGCAGAGCTCTGGAAAAATGAGGAAAACTAGTAATATTCACAATTCATTAGTCAAATTCTTTGGTGTGTCGAGACCTCAAAACAAACAATTGATGAGAAGATGGTCTCTTTCAAAGACTCTCTAATTTCCTATCATTCAAGCCTCCTGAAACTATGCTCCGTATATAGATGATATAAAATTCTCATTACTCAGTCATATTCTTTCAATTCCATCTACTCCTGGCCTCTAAATATGATACCCTTTCCTCAGGACTTTTCTCAGAAAAGGCCATTGTATAGTATCTCCTTAAACTTGCTAGAAGAGAAAGCAGGATCAATAGAAGCTGAATTTAAACCTTGGACTACAGCATCAGTAAGACTAACACAAATTCGGTGCAGAATTTGGCATTTTGTTAGATACACATAATTTTGGACTATTTAATTTATATAGCTTGCTTAATTCCTAGTCTCTCAAAAGGGAAAAACGGTTAAAAGCAGCAGGATGGGAAACACCAGGAGGAGATTTTCATCACTTAGCTGTGTATAAGTGAAGAAAGTGGCTTTGAGAGGGAAAATAGATGTATATATAGTACACTATATAGGGACATGCAGTTTTTCCTTTATGGATATGAACAGATTCAACATTGTAAGCAAAGTGAATATGAATTAATACAGGACTTTAAAGATGGATTTCAGAAAAGTTTCAGTTTGAGTAGACAGTCAGAATAGCCCCAATATGTGAAATGAAGGGAACCTTATCTGTCATTGTAATGGGCTCAGACTCAAAACAGGGGTCTTAAACAGCAATTATACAATGGAATGGAAAATTGTCAGTTTAGGAGAGTTCCAACATGTAACTGAACATTTTCAATGAGCTTTAAAAAGGAAACTAGCTGAAAATTAAACCAAGTTTATCACCCTTCAGATGAAGTAACTGGCTCCAAGTTAAAAATAATACCGAAAGTCCTCTGTTCTTTAAGAATAAAGAGCCTATGGCTAGGAACACCTGTAGATGTTGGAAGCAGAAAAGCCAGTGAAGGAAACAATAAGCGATATTTTGAACAAAATATGAACAAAACAAAAAGACAGTTATCCTAGATCTGTCCAATTATACTGCTCTAAGAGAAAACTCAGCACCCAGCAATTTTCTGTCATTCCTCTAAAGTCCCAAGGGGAATTGCCTATTAATACAGATGGACAACAATGCAGCTTTTATGTTACTACTTTTATGCCGCATATCTATCATTAATTCTACTTCTGTAGAATATCAGATTGCTCAGAAAAACATTTTAAAGTTGAAGAGCCAGAGGAAAGATGAATTGACTTGTAATACAAGTTCAGAAGAGGGGAAAGGGAGAGTTTTGTCTTGAAGTGAAAGATGTTTGGTTGTGAAATGTGAAAGAAAATAGTAACAAGCAAACTTGAGGGTGTATATAAATTTTAGAAGACTTGAGGAAAAGTGGACTTTACTTGCCTTATTTTACTAAAGCAATTCAGAAGTGAGAATTTCTATCAATCCTAAATCTTTTCACCAGATCCAATATTTAAATATTACTTTGGGACTACTATGAGAACATTCCTTTCTTCTTTGTGACATAAGTCCTATCTTACATGGAATTTCCAGATAAAATTAAAGCAGAAGGGTTATTTTTAAAGTTCCCTAAAATTTTCCCTCATATATACACTTAACTAACTGGTCTATGCATTGGAAAACTTTCACTATGTATAATTCAAGAAATAACTGCAGAATTCTCTATGGTCCACAGATGTGGTCAGAATATTTGCAATAAAGGCCATAAGAAGCCATTGACTCTTTCAAGGTTATCATAAAAGTTCAGTTATATAGGTGTGTGAAAAGATAAAGCTCTTCTCTAGGGGCCATAACTCAACAGCATGAAACATGTCAAAGAGCCATTGCGTGTTCTCCTTGTTTCAAAGATATTGTAGTCTCAGCTAATTTTGTTAAAACCTTTTCAGATCATCTTTCCCAGTCTGTGAATTGCCTTTTAATTATCCTACTGATGTCTTTCAAAAAGTTTTAATTTTAATAAATTCCAAGTTATAAATTTTTTTCTTTCATGGTTCATGCATTCTATATCCTAAGAAAATCTTTGCTAATCCCAAGAGAGCAAATGTCTCCTATGTTTTTTTCCTAGAATTTCTAGGTTTAGCTTTTGTTTAGGTCTATCATCCATTTTAAAGTCTAAATTTTGCACTAAAATTATGTATGTGATGTAAAAGTTAAGGTTCATTTCTCATATGAATATATATTTATTCCATTTGTTGAAAAGATGCTTTTCCTCTTTGAATTGCTTTAGTGCCTTTTTGTTTTGTTTTCTTTTTAGACAGGGTCTCACTCTTTTGCCCAGTCTGGAGTGCAATCACAGTTCACTGCAGCCTCAACCTCCCCAGGCTCAGGTGATCCTCCCATCTCAGTCTCCCAAGTACGTGTGACTACAGGCACACACCACCACACACAGCTAATTGTGCCTTTGTCAAAAATCAATTGTCCATATATGCATGGGTCCATTTTTGAACTCTATTCTGTCCACTGGTCCTTAACGTTGCTTATAAAACATGTCCACTGGCAATAAATTCTCTCATCTTTTCTCTGAGTCTTCTCACTTTTTGAAGATTTTTGCTGAATATCGAATTCTAGGTAAAAACGTTATTTTTTCAGCACTTTTAAGATGGCATGCCAAGGTCTCTAACTTGCTGTTTAAGAAAAATAGGTAGTTATTCTTATCTTGGCTTCTCTGCATGAATATACTTTTTTTTCTCCAGCTGCTTTTACAACTTTCTCTGGTTTTCAACAATTTCATTATGATGTACCTTGATCAGATTTTTTCTGTTACCTTGTTTGTTGAATTTCTAGTGATCTGTGGGCTTATAGTTTTCATCAACTAGGACACTTTTCAGCCATTATTTTTTAACATACTTTTTTTTTTCCACTACTCCAACTTCTAGGACACAAAATACAAGTATATTAGATTAGTTGATATTATCCCATAGGTGGCTAAGACACTGTCCTATTTTTTTTCTCTTTGTATTTTAGCATGCTTTTAAATTCACTAATTTTCAGTTCTGTAGAGACCAATCTGCTATAATTTCATCTATTCCTTCTTACCTAGCTAGTGACCAAAGAAGTCAAATAGCAGCAGTGATTTAAAAATAAATCTTACACATACTTAAAATAAAGGTATAAGGCCAGGCATGGTGGCTCATGCCTGTAATCCCAGCATTTTGGGAGGCAGAGATGGGCGGATTGTCTGAGGTCAGGAGTTCTAGACCAGCCCGGCTAACATGATGAAACCCTGTCTCTACTAAAAATACAAAAAAATTAGCTGGGCATGGTGGTGCATACCTGTTGTCCCAGCTACTCGGGAGGCTGAGGCAGGAGAATCGCTTCAACTTGGGAAGTGGAGGTTGTAGTGAACTGAGATCACACCACTGTACTGCAGCCTGAGCAACAGAGGGAGACTCTGTCCAAAAAAAAAAAAAAGGTATAAATGTATTGGCCACAAATAAAATATGTAAGGACTATTAATTTAGAAATGTATAAGTAGGCTGGGTGCAGTGGCTCATGCCTATAATCCTAGCTCATTGGGAGGCTGAGGGCAGAACCACTTGAGGCCAGAAGTTCAGGACCAGCTGGGCAACACAGCAAAATCTCTATAAAAATTTTTAAAAATTCACCAGCCATGCTGGTGGATGCCTGTAGTCCCAGCTACTCTGAAGGCTGAGGCAGGGGGATTGCTCAAGCCCAGGAGCTCGAGGTTACCGCAAACTATTATGATGCCACTGGACTTCATCCAGGGAGACACAGCAAGACCCTGTTTCTCAAACAATTTAAAAAATAAAGAAAGAAATGTGTAAGTCGTTTTTTCAATACCTTCTTTATTATGTCTATAAAATTATATGGAGCACTGGAAATATTTATTGAATATGACACCAATGACGTGCTATTGTATTTTTTTAAATTTTGACTTCTTTTAAAGAAGGTGATAACAATCTGTGGAAAATGCTTTTACTGTATCATGCCAATATACTGCAAGGAGTATTTCAAAATAATATAAAAGTAATTCACAGACTTAGATTAAATGAAGATCAAATGATCCAAAAATTTTTCTTCCTTAGTTTTTCACAGCAACTGCTAAAGTCCAAAAGCTGATTTTTCCAGGAAAATTATTCTAATAATTTCGAGTGTTCAATCCGTGCAATGGTCCAGTCAGGCTTTACTCCTTGTGTGAACTCCCTCTGAAACCTAGGAAAGATATTGCAAATAATGTAAATCTTACATCAGTCCAAGTATGTCTTAGATAACTATGTAATTTGCAAGTATATATTTAGAAGAATTTTTGGCAACAAGCTAATGGTTAATATTAAATCAAAATCAAAACAAATAAAAAGTTTAACCTACCCATTCAATCACAATAAATATACCCACAAAATTGAAGTACATTCTCAAGTAGCGTGACTACTTTTAAGGGACTAATCTATATTCAACATCAACAAAGCCCCTAAGAGAAACTTGGATATTATTCTGTTTAAATACTAGCTATAACACATGCCTAATATGAGGAGAAATAAACTAGACTCTGGTGATGCAAACAGCACTTTAAATACATAACCTAGGATACAGGAAAAAAGCTGTTTTTCAAATAGCACTGTTACCAATTTAGGAATAAATAGTGGAATTTAGTTTACATACATTAAATCAATCTTGAAAATAACAATGTTTATGAGGTACCCACAGTCTTAGTAAGAAACATCAGAAAAGATAAAGTTTAGTATTGATGACAGTGCTCTTTAAAAATGATTTCTTAACAGCCAATTCAGTAGATTTAAATTAAGTATTTAAATATATAGAATATTTTGGGTAATTACAAATAAAGCTAAATTAAAAAAACACATTTCTTCCAAGAAAAGCAAGAAAAAAAAAAAAAGAGGATATGATTCTCTTTTACATTAGTAAAACAGAATACATTTTATTTCTTAGGTCATTTTGGGGGTTTGTTATTTTAAAGCAGATTTGTGTAACTCTGGCAACATAATCATTTTTTAAAAAATAAATGTCAAATTATATCTTCACTGACATGCTCCAGCAGTTTACTGTTGTAGACTTTATTCACATAAAAATACAATATAATGTCTCTTTTACATAACCTGCTAACTTCCTACTATACAGTATGTCCTTAAGGGCAGTATCCCTTCAACTTTGTATCTGAACCTCTACCAGAGCATGTGGGCACACAGATGATCAACAGATGTCTAGTGAATAAATCGTTCATGTACCAATTATGGCAGATTTTATTTTCCAAAAATGGCCACAACCATATCTCCCCTCCTATGTGCTCTTCTGCTATGTGGCCTTGCTGTTTTTTGCCCCAAAAAGTGGGGGAGTCTTTCTACCCTTTAAACTATACAGATCCTTTGACTGCTTTGACAAGTAGACTATGGCAGAACTGATGTTCTAATTCTGGGCACAGACCTTTACTGGTTTAGCAGCTTCCATTTTCTGCCTCCCGGAATTCAATCACTCTGTGAAAGATATGACTAGTTTGAAACTACCACAAGTCCAAGCCACAAAGAGAGGGCCTGGAGAATGCAGAGTCATGGAGAAGCCAAGGAGTACCAAGGTGCCACACATGTGAGTTAAGAAGTCACTGTGGAAATGAATCCTCCAGCTCCTGCCACCGTGTTGATGCCAGGTGAAGCAGAGAAAACCCCCTAACTGAGCCTATCCAAAATTTCTGAGCGTGAAATAGCAGGCAAAATCAATGGCTGTTTGAAGCCAATGAATTTGGGAGTAGTTTGTTAAGCAGCAATAGATAGTTAAAACATCATTTAATTAAATTTAGCAACATTACCTCTTTCTAATTTCTTAACTCTCCTGTTGCATATCCAGTGTGTCTTTCTGACCTTTTCTCTTCATAAATAACTTGTCAAATTTCAGTTCTTTTCTTCCTAAAGATCTCTTAATTTTCATACCTTCAAACTACCTTCCATTTTCTGGAGAAAGGAAACAATGAAATCTGATTAAACTTACTCATAGCTTGCACTAAGAAGTTGTTTAGTTTCCACATTCTGATTCCCCAACTTAACCTGGAATATACTGGCTCCTCTTAAAGTTTCACTGGGGATGTTGGCACTGGTTAGATACCAAAAGCACATCAGGATGTTAACAAACTTCCTTCCTTAGAGAAAAAACACATACACACACATACAAATACAGATCAAAATAATCTATCATCCATATATACAAAATGAAATCAGAAATTGGCAGTAGTCATAGTTGTTACAGGTCAAATTCTGTGCTTATTCTGATGTGACTGAAAATACTTGTATTGATACTGTTTTATTTTTAGAAAATTGTCTTAGGGTTTATGGCATACTTGCTCTCTTCTCTGTATCTCAGTAAAAAGCTACTACTTAACTGAGCACATACTTTACTAAGTACACTACATGGATTATTTTCAATTAGTGGCATTTTCTTTTTCTTTCTCTTTTTTTGACACAGCGTCTCACTCTGTCACCAGGGCTGGGGTGCAGTGGCACAGTATCAGCTCACTGCAACCTTCGCTTCCCAAGCTTAAGCAATCCTCCCACCTCAGGCTCCTGAGTAGCTGTGACCCTAGGCACGCACCACCACTCCCGGCTATTTTTTCATATTCTCAGCAGAGCCTGGGTCTTGCCATGTTGCCCAGGCTGGTCTTGAACTTTTGAGCTCAAGTGATCTGCCTGCCTCAGCCTCCCAAAGTGCTGGGATTACAAGTGTGAGCCACTGCATCTGGCCAGGCATTTTCTAAGATTATAATAATCTCATGACAGACATGTGTTGTCAAACCAAAAATAAGGAGGAAAAAAATATTTTTTGCTGCTCAGTAACTATCTTCACTTCAACTGCCAGGAAGAGTAAAGGCTTCCTCTTCTACCCTAATTCACCTTGCTGTGCCTGGTGATTCCGACAACCTCCTGATGCAAAAGTTAGTTAGTGACCATGGTGCTGAGATGCAATTTGAAATATTAGGGAAGAAGAAAATATTTATCCCTAAAAATATCTTTACAAATGTTTCAAAAGAATGTGTGCATGAAAAATTTTATCATCATTAAGAGTCTCTTTCTTCTACCTTGGGAAGTGTTTAAGCAGAGTCTACATTTCCTGTGTGGCTGGCACACAATACATATGCAAATAGGGTCATCCCTCGAAATCCATGGAGGATTAGTTCTAGGACCCTCCTGTGGATACCAAAATCCACAGATGCTCAAGTCCTTTATATAAAATGGTGTAGTATTTGCGTAACACACATCCTCCAGTATACTTTAAATCATCCCTAGATTATTTATAATACCTAACACAATGTAAATGCTAATGTAAATAGTTGTTATACTATATTATTGAGAGAATAATAAGAAAAAAACTGTACATGTTCAAGTATAGATGCAACTATTTTTTTTTAAATATTTTTTTATCCGAGATTAGTTAAATCTATGGATGTGAAACCCCCAGATACAAAGGGCCAACTTTGTATGTATCAGGAATAAACAGTGAATTATCAGGAATGCTACAGGGAAAAGGTATGCCTCAGACAAGAAGAACCAGATAACCACTAAACTTCCTCCCAACTTTTTTCATTATTCTCAACTAGATCCAATTTGGGAGTTCTGCAGTTAATCTTTTCAAATCATCTTTAGTTGACAATATCTCATTTGATTTTCTTTTACCCCTCATTCCTTCCGTATAAGGTGCAGCTTTAAAATACTCAATTGTTTCCTTCAAGTTACTATTTTATTGAATAAAAATAAAATAAATAAATAGTAGCAGAAAAAAGTTCTAGATAGAAAGGCTTAAGAAACGATGACCATGTCTCAACTCTTTCAGAAGTAGGTCTTTAAAGAATGGATATAACATTTTCTTTGAAGTTCTATAAATATCTACTTGTCCTGACAAACTCTACTATTTTGTGATTATCCACTACTTTAGCTTATCTGGACGATTATGGATCATTTCAAGTTGACTATGCTCTGGCATTACCTTTCTCATCATAGTAAATGGAGATGTCTCCTGTTGATGTAAATACAATTTCATCTATGTTAGCAGCAAGGGCATTTTTATGGTTGTCAGGTAGTGAAGTAACCTTTTCTTTCAATACATGTAGCACCTAAGTTTGAAAAAAGCAAGCCATTAGTTCACCAATACCATTTTTGAAACCTTTCAAAAAGTGATCTTTATCATGGAATACATTTTTCCAAACCTATTTTTAAATTTACTACCGTATTTACTCATCCTCAAAAGCAAGGCTGAAATGTATCTCATTATTCAACTAGGTAATTCCTAACAGAACATTCTATATAAGAGCAATTGAAAGACATCATGATTACTTACTTATGCCTTAAGTAGCAGGAGTTATTCCATGCTTTTATATGACCCAAAGTACCCATAAGAACAGATACACAGACTCTACTTTGGATGCTGGCACACATGCTATTTTTAAGCATAAATAAGGAAAATGTGCATCATTCTATTGCAGGAGAATAGCATTTATTTTTAAAGCAAAATGTAAAATATACTTTACCTCTTTGGCCACAAGTTCTTCCAACAGATCAAATTTACACTGTGACAGCAACTTGGATACATGAGCAAAAGCCTTGAAAAAAATATTAAGGGAAGTGTGGGGATTATTATTTCAAAATACCATACCATGCTCATATTTAAATGGCTAAGTGTAATAAAGACTATTTTATGGTAATGGTGATAAACAACATCAAATATTAATTTATCAAGGCATGACTCCTTCAAGGTTGGTTGACTTTTTGTATATGGCCTTGCCACATATATAGCAGTAAGTGACTTGACCTTTAATTCTGGATCCACTTTCAGGACCCAGGAAATGACAGCGTGTTGTGTACAATCTAGATGTCTCAATAAAAATCCTCCTTTATATTTCTTTTTAAAACGATGAAGTAAACAATCATTTAACAGCTATATGAGCTACCTCTTAATCATGCATAGATAGCAGTTGGAAAGGAGAACAGTCTAGACTGCACTGGGAGTCTGGAAATCTGGGCTGAAGTCTGAATCTCAGTATGGAAGATAATGTAGGTTTGAGAAAGTGGGAGAAAAGGTCATTAGTTTATATGGTCTAAAACAGTAGATCCTAGCTTTGAAGTGTGAAATTCCATTTTCAAGGAGGGAAAATCCCAACTGCAATTATCATTGCTAGTAATGAGAAATCAAACTGTGGGCGGGGCGCGGTGGCTCAAGCCTGTAATCCCAGCACTTTGGGGGGCCGAGACGGGCGGATCACGAGGTCAGGAGATCGAGACTATCCTGGCTAACACGGTGAAACCCCGTTTCTACTAAAAAAATACAAAAAACTAGCTGGGCGAGGCGGCGGGCGCCTGTAGTCCCAGCTACTCCGGAGGCTGAGGCAGGAGAATGGCGTAAACCCGGGAGGCGGAGCTTGCAGTGAGCTGAGATCTGGCCACTGCACTCCAGCCTGGGCGACAGAGCGAGGCTCCGTCTCAAAAAAAAAAAAAGAAATCAAACTGTGAATTAACATCCTACCTGTCTTCAGGGAACTCCCAGTCCACCTGGGAAAAAGACAAGTAAACTGACAAGTTTAGAAATTTTGACAGGGATAAGAACAGGATGACTTGGGAGCATACAGAAGAGCCTTCTAACCCAATCTGGGAGATCAGAGGGGGCTTCCTAAGGGAAGAAACATCTAAGCTGATATCTGAAATAAGCTGAAATCTAGGCTGCCAGAGGATGCACAGACATGTCAGATATGGCATATCAGAAAATACTACCTGTTATAGGATGAATTGTGCTCTCCTTCCCCCAAACTTTATGTTGAAGCTCTAACCCCCAGAACCTTGGAATGTGAATATATTTGGAGATAAGGCCTTAAAGAGATGATTAAGTTAAATGAGACCATCAGGGTGGGCCAAAATCTAATCTGACTGGCATCCTTAGAAGAGGAGCAAATGTGGGGTAAGAACCACCAGGAGCACACATGCACAGGGAGGACCATGCAAGGACACAGCAGGAAGACGGCCATCGGTAAGCTGAGAGAGGCCTCAGGAGAAAACCCCTCCGACATCTTGATACTGAAATTTTGGTTGTTTGCTTTATATAAGCAACACTGCATACAGACTGGCTGATGAATGGGGTGGAAAAACTACTTAATAGCAAGGAAGGAGGTGAAAATAGCTAACAGCTGGAGAACCACTAGGACTGGAGTGACTCCAAAAATGCTGCAGGCTCCTCTATGTGTTCAGAGGAAACAAGTACTGAGGCCTGATTCCTGCCAATGATGGGGAGATGATTTCCAATCCTTACTGAAACATAAATGAACTGGTACCATCATATGTGTTATGAGGTGGACAAGCTCATATATCATCGGTGGGCATTGTAAAGAACAGGAGGATCAATACAACTTACCACTGCATGGACAAAAGATTTTAAGAACTGACAAGAGCAGAGGTTTATCCCTTAATTATGATGCTGAGTTAAGCATCTTAATCAAGCTTGTTCTTTAACTTTTTTTATGTAAACATATATAGTAGTCAAGAGTTGACTCAGAGAAGCAGGCAGCAGGAGTTAATACTGACACTTACTACATAAAGTTGAAAACATTTGATTTACAACTGATAGGTCTCATAAATACAAATGGCCATGATTATGGAAAGAATCTGAAATAAACTTGGAGTAAAATGTCAATACCAGTATACAACCAATATTGTAAAATGATTACACCAATGGTACGGTTTTAAGGCATATGGAGGTATGAAGCAGGAAATAAACTTTATGAATTCTATTGTGGTTTTTGTTTTTGTTTTTTGAGACAGAGTCTTGCTGTCACCCAGGCTGGAGTGCAGTGGTGCGATCTCAGCTCACTGCAACCTCCACCTCCCAGGTTCATGCGATTCTCCTGCCTCAGCCTCCAGAGTAGCTGGGACTACAGGGGTGCGCCACGGCTAATTTTTGTATTTTTAGAAGAGATGGGGTTTCACCATATTGGCCAGGCTGGTCTCAAACTCCTGACCTTGTGATCCACCTGCCTCAGCCTCCCAAAGTGCTGGGATTACAGGCGTGAGCCACGGAGCCTGGCCGACTTCTATTGTTATCAATAGTTTTGCAATGTTTGGGAATGATACAATCTGTAAAGGAGTCAAAAAAAAAAAAAAGGTATACATGGCCCTTAATCCTAGAAAAAAAGCATGTACCCACAAACTCTACAAATAATCTCAGGGCCCAAGTGACCACTGTCATAAGGGTAAGGCAAGGTATAATCAGCCATTCAGAAACAGGTACGTAACTAAAAAAGTCAGGGATAAGAATCTCTAAAGGCTAAATATTTTCTGTGTGTAGGGTGCTGCGCACTTAGCCACCAGGCAGTCTCAGCAAACCCTTTAAAAGGGTAAAACTGCTCATCTCCAGTTTAATCTTTAAGGAGTATGGGGTGGTGTGTTGGTGGACTCTGTCAAATAAATGGCAGAAAGTTCTGCTCTTCTACCCAAGGTGACATTACAGCACTTTGGAAATGTTATCTCGTTTATTCTTCAAACTTACCCATTTATTAATGTATTCAACAAACATTCATGGAGGGCCTACCATGTGCCAGGGATTGTCTTGCCCACTTTGTAGATTTGAAAACTATGTTCAGACAATATGAGACCATATAGCTTTTTCTTTCTATTTTTTGAGACAGGGCTTGGCTCTGTCTCCCAGGCTGGAGTGCAATGGCACCATCACAGCTCACTACGTCCAACTCCTGGGTTCAAGCGATCCTCCCCTTCAGCCTCCTAAGTAGCTGAGACTACAGGCGTGTACCCCCCATGCCTGGCCAGAAGCTTACTTTAAGTCAAGCAATGGCTGGAAGGCTCTATGTCTGGGCCACTAATCACTTTGGATCACTTGTATCCCAGTGAAGAAACTAAGCACTTCTGCGAGTAATAGTTGAACTCATTAGAGGCAGACAAGTCAACCAGGAAATTAAACAAACCTGCTTCGCTCCCTCAGAGAACTCTGCGATGCTGAACTCTTTGTCGAAATAGGCCCAGATAAGGAAGGCCTTAATTCGAGTCCTAACCCAGTTGATAGGGTTGGAGAATCCCAGGACGATCATCTTGGTTTTCTGGTGCTGCTGGGGCTTCTCCTCCGTGCTGTAGCTGCGCTGAGGGCAGGCAGGGAAAGAAGCGAAGGCTGTGGGGAGTCCCGGGCTGCTGAGCATTGGCCGCCGGGAGCCCCGGGCAGGTAGCGCCGAGGCCGCCAAGGCCCAAGCGCTTCGGGGAAATGACGCCGCTCCCGAGCCGAGGCGACAGCGGCAGAGGTAGCAAAGTCTGGCCGACGGCAGCCTCATCTCGGCCGCTGCGGGAGTCCGGAGTCGGACGGCCCCGCAGGGCAGCGACCGAGAGTGCCACAACTGGGGTAACAGACGAGCGGCCAGCGCCATTTTTATATGACCCTTCACCCCGGTGCCTGCTGGTGCTGTATGGAAAGGAAGTCGGTGGGAAACCATCTCAGCGGTGTCGGAGAAAGAGACTGGAGAGCAAAGTGGACTTGCTGCTGCAGCCTCTGGTGAGTCGGCCCCGTCCCCGCTCTCCAGCTTGCAGCCCAGGCCAAGGCCCTTCGGCAACCCGCCCCGCGCTCGGACCCAGCCTCTCTGGAGTCCGCCGGCCTCGCGGACCTTTTCTCTGTCGCTCGTGTTTCCGGGCGGATGGCGCTGAGGAACGCTTTAGAGCCAAACTTGCGAGGACCTGGAAGAGGGCAGGCGTGAGCAACCATGGCCGGGCAGCACTTCCCGGTAACCCGGCTGGAGGGCGTTTCTCGGGAGCAGTTCATGCAGCACCTCTACCCACAGGTGAGTCTCTTGCGCGGGGCAGAACCCCGGGAAACCAGCGGGAGACGCGTCTTTACCATTTGGACGACGGGGAACGGGTTTTTAGAGACCCAGGGTGTGGGAAAGAGGCGCAGTACGGCAGCAGATGACTGGTTGGCCCTTAGGCCAAGGGAAAGGTGCACGTGGGACGCCTACTGGCTCCTCTATTGAAATTTCCGGAGAAAGCCCCATGTTTCTGGGGAGCAAGATGATGGCGGAGAGCTGAGTGCGAGAGATATTTTGCCTAAACTCTTTACTCCACATCTGTCAGTCTATTCCGAATGAATGGGTTTGAAGGCACAACTTTTCACTCCATTGAGCCAGGAAGGAAAGCAATGGGATTCCGCCGGGAAACTCCTACTTGTCTTGAATTCTAACTTACTTAGGTTCTAGTTCCGACGTGGGAGTCTTTTATACCTGTAGTTAGAACCTTAGGTCTTTAAAAGAAAACTCAGAGAAATATTAGGGGAACGAAAAGTGCTTTTACTTGCAGTGCTTTACAAGGGAGTCCAGACCTAAGAAAAACGGAAGGTATTAAAAGGAAAAAATCTACAGGATTACAGTCAGTTTATGGTAGGAAAAATACTCAGCAATTTTCTTACCTGATATTTACACTCATAAGGGTGGACATAGAACTACGGTTCTGGGGCCGGGCGCGGTGGCTCACGCCTGTAATCCCAGCGCTTTGGGAGGCCAAGGCGGGCGGATCACCTGAGGTCAAGAGTTAGAGCCCAGCCAGTAGAAATCCCGTGTCTACTAAAAATACAGAATTAGCCGGGCATGGTGGTGGCACATACCTGTAATCCCAGCTACTCAGGAGGCTGAGGCAGGAGCATCCCTTGAACCCGGGAAGCGGAGGTTGCAGTGAGCCGAGATCGCGCCACTGCATTTCAGCCTGGGCAGCAAGAGCGAAACTCTGTCTCAAAAAAAATAAACGCTACAGTTCTGAGTGTTACAAAAGTCAGGGATGGGCCTGGCACGGTGGCTAATGCCTGTAATCCTAACATTTTGGGAGGCCCAGGTCGGTGGATCACTTGAGGTCAGGAGTTCAAGACCAGCCTGGCCAATATGGTGAAACCCCGTCTGTACAAAAAATACAAAAATTAGCCGGGCGTGGTGGCGCACGCCTGTATTCCCAGCTACTCTGGAGGCTGAGGTCGGAGGATCTGCTTGACCCCAGGAGGTCGAGGCTGCAGTGATCCATGATCCTGCCACTGCACTCCAGCATGGGCAAGAGGGTGAGACCCTAGTAAAAAAAAAAAAATAAAGAAAAAAGAAAAAAAAGGCGGGGGTTGGGGGACGCGGGAGGAATGAAGTTTTTCTTTTGATAGCAAGCTACGGGAGGGGATTCAAGCCTTTATTAGTTGGGAGACTTGTACTAGATGGGATGTTCTTTCTCTTCCTGTCCCTAGACCCCCCCATCTCAGAATGTGCTAGACATTAGTTGCCTTAAGGGCAGTGTTGTGAAGATTAATGTATGTGGAAGTGCTTTGTAAGATGCATAGTAAAGGGTATTTTGTAATTTAATCTCTTCAGACGACATATATCACAAAGCATCATTACATTTTAAAGAGTTGAAAATTACCAACAACTTTCTTTGGCCATAGGGCAGTAAAACTAGAAATTCATAACAAAATTGGAAAAAAAGACCTTTCTATCTGGAAACACTAAAAAGTACGAGGGAGCGTAGTCCTATGAGTTTTTGTTAAACATTTTCTAATAACTCCATAATTAACACTGTACATTGTACAGGTGCATGAATAGACCAAGGGAATAGAATAGAAAGTGCAGAAATATCTATTCCTATGGAAATTTAGTGTATAATAAACATGACATTTCAAAAATCAATAGGCAAAAAATGACTTTTTAAAAAATAGACTGTTTTTTAGAGGCTTTTTAGGTTCACAGCACAATTGACCAAAGGTACAGAGATTTCTCATATCCTTCCTGCCCTGACACATGGATAGCCTCCTCCATGATACATCCCCTCATTAGAGTGGTGTATTTGTTGCAATTGATAAAGCTACATTGGCACATCATTTTTTTCCTTCTTTTTTTTTTGAAATGGAGTTTTGCTCTTATTGCCCAGACTGGAGTACAGTGGCACAATCTCAGCTCACTGTAACCTCCGCCTTCAGGGTTCAAGCGATTCTCCTGCCTCAGCCTCCTGAGTAGCCAGGACTACAGGCACCCGCCACCACGCCCGGCTAATTTTTGTATTTCTTAGTAGATACGGGGTTTTGCCATGTTGGCCAGGCTGGTCTCGAACTCCTGACCTCAGGTGATCCGCCCATCTCAGCCTCCCAAAGTGCTGGGATTACAGGCAAGAGCCACCGCACCCGGCCTGGCACATCATTTTCACCCAAAATTCATAGTTTATATTAAGGCATACTATTGATATTGTACATTTTATGGGTTTGGGCAAATTTATAATGAAATGAATCCACCATTATGGTGTTATACAGAGGAGTTTCACTTAGAAAATGATAAAATTCAGTTTATATCTCACACTGTACACAAGAATAAACTCCAAGTGGATCAGAAAAATGTAAAGAAATGAAACTACACAAGTTGTGAGTACACTTGGCAATACAAAAAAAAATGAAGCTACACAAGTGCTAGAAGAAAATATGGGTAAATTCCTCTATAATCTAGGTGTATGGAAGGCATTTCTAGCTATGACTCAAAATTCAGGTATAATATTAGATTAAAATTGACTACATGAAACATTTGTTTGCCAGAAACACTATAAGCAAATTTTGAAAGACAAATACAAAGTGGGAGAAAATATTTGCAACATTTATCTCATATAAAGGACAGTAAAAGCCCTTGTATGGAAAGAACTTTTAAAAGGGGGTAAAAGGCTGAAAATCTGGTAGAAAAATGAGCAAATGATAGAGGGGGAAAAAACAACATTAAAACGGCCTTTAAACTAGGATGTTTAAGTTTACTCTTAAGAGAAATAAAGCTACACTGAGATACAACTTCTCTCGTATCATATTGGCAAAAATTTGAAAAGCTCTGGTAATACTCTTGGTGAGGCCGTGAAGAAACTGGCACACTCAAATTTTATATCAAATAGTACAACTCTTTTGGCATGTCTAACTATGTTTACTTTATGACCCAGTAATTCCTCATTTAGGAATTTATTCTGGAGATACAGCTCCAAAAATGTGTAAATATTTACATAGTGTTACTGTACTTGCAAATTATTGGAAATAACCTAAATGCCTATGCAGGTGAGAATAACTGAATAAATTATGGCCCATTTACACTGAGGGATACTAAGATGTAAAAAAGAATAAAGGCGATATCTGAACTGATAGTGGTGATTTCTAGGATATATTTATGAAGTTTTTAAAAAGCACCTAACAAAGGAGAATATATAGTAAGTTGTTATCTATTGTAAAAAAGGGAAGAGATAATGGAATATATGTTTTTAATCACTTTGCAAAAAAGAAATAAAGGAATGATAAGCCAAAAATTAATGAGATCGGTTATGCATAGGGGATGTGTGAGTATGAGATGGAAGAATGTGGATGGGGTGACTTTTGTATAGTTTTGATTTGGGTAATCACGTTAATGTTTTACATTCTAAAGTCATAAAATCAACAAGGATGGAAAAGTTATTTTTTAAAGCACCCTAATACAGAATATAAAAAGTAACACATGAACCTATTTAAGTGGGAGAGGGAGAAGTTACCCAAGTCACTTTTTTTAAACACAATACTTTAATTATATGTCCTCAATCTAAGACAGAAAGAACTGAAAACAAACTGAATTCTAGTTAGTACAGTAAGTCCTCATTTAACGTTCTCAGTAGGTTCTTGGAAGCTGCAGCTTTAAGGGAAATGACCTATAATGAAACCAGTTTTACCACAGGCTAATTGATAGAAACAAGATATAAGTTCCAGTGGCATATTTCTGGTCACAAAAACATCACCAAACTTGTAAATAAAGACCCAAAACATTTCTAATCTTAAACATTGAAGTAAATGTGAGCTACATGAACATTTAAGAAGGATTAATAAAAATAAATAATTACTCAATTTTTGGTGAATTGTTACGTGACAGTGGTCATAGTAGTGGTGGGTTAAATCAAGGAATAAATGTTTACAAATGGAAAATTGTAAGGAGCACCTCCTACCACTGAACAGTTCAAAACAAGTGTGGCAGGTTCACTGAGTGCTTTCATACTGACTTGTTTATTGTGCACTTGTATGATTATCATATGCTTTACAAATTTTTGTTTTACGTACTTTGTATTCACTTCTTCCTTCATTTTCCAACCTGCTTATTCCAGTTCAGGGTCACAGGTGGCCAGAGTCTATCCTGGCAGCTCAGGGCACAGGTAGGAACCAACCCTGGACAAGATACCATCTCATCTCAGGGCACACGCACACATACACACACGCGCGCGTGCACACACACACACACATGCGCTCATTCATGCTGGGACTATTTAGACATGCCAGTGAACCTAATGTGCACATCTTTGGGTTGCGGGAGGAAACTGGAGTACCCAGGGAAGGCCCACAGAGATGTGAGGACAACGCAAAAACTCTACTCAGACAGTGGCCCTGGCTAGGAATTGATTTTCTTTTTTTCCTCGTCTGTGTTACAACTTTATTTGAGGACCTGTTGTAGACATGTTTTTTTACAGTGGTGTGATCTAACAGTGGCAAAAGCAAATTCTGTGAATTCTGGGATTTTGCAAGTCATTAAACATTGAGGATAATGGGAACTAGGTTTCCCACGGCTGAAAACGGGAGTTGCAAATTCAGTAGATTATAATGAACCTTGAAATGTTTATGGCTCATACATACACCTGTTAGGTATATGTGTGTGTGCATGTATTATATATATATATGGACATATATGGAGAGAGAGCTGAACAGAATAGGTATATGCATATATGGGGTGTACGTGTATATATATTTGTGGGATATACATAGACCCTCACATATATCCTAGCTCTGTCCACTCAGAAGAAACCAGAGCTACTTTAAGAAATGACTGATCACAAGGCTGGGCAGAGAAAGTATAAAAGATGTTGGGTTGTGTTGTTTTGCCATAATGTAAGGAAGTGCCCCAGTTAAAAAGTCACAAGAAGCATCTTGAAGGGGCTTACTGGCCAAATCTGGAATAACTTGGGTGTCAAAATTATACCACTAGATTATTACCCAGTGAATAAAATAATTCAATGGAGAAGTTAGAGCTCATTTTGATATTAGGATGCCAACTAATAAATGTAGAAGAAATGATGGAGTTTAGAAAAATCACTGTTTTTTGTACTCATTGTAGCAAAACATCGTGTGCTACTTGATGTGGCATGCTGAGAAGGCTACACCACTCCTTTTGTGGCACATTCCTTTTCCAAAATGTGTAACTTGAGTCTAATTATGAAGAAACTTCAGATAAACCCAAATTGAAGGGTTTTCTAAAAATAGCTGGCCTATATTCTTCCAAAACGTCAAGGTCATAGAAAATAAAGAGGCTGACGATTAAACATTTCAGATTAAGAGACATAGCAACTAAATGCAATGTGACATCTCAGATTGAATTCTGGGTTAGGAAAAAACGCTAAAGGAAATCACTGGGACAATTAGCAAAATTTGAATATGGACTGTAGATTAGATAATAGTATTATGTCAGTGTTTTGCTTTTTGTTTTTTTGTGTGTGACGGAGTTTCACTCTGTTGCCCAGGCTGGAGTGCAATGGCACGATCTCAGCTCACTGCAACCTCCGTCTCCTAGGTTCAAGCAATTCTTCCACCTCAGCCTCCCGAGTAGCTGGGATTACAGACATGCACCACACTTCATTTTTTTTTTTTTTTAATTTTTATTTTTAGTAGAGATGGGATTTCACCATGTTGCCCAGGCTGGTCTCAAACTCCTGACCTCAAGCGATCCATCCTCGGCCTCCCAAAGTGTTGGGATTATAGGCGTGAGCTACTGCGCCCAGCCTACGTCAATGTTAAATATAATTTTGGTAATTATTCTGTGGTTATATAAGAGAATGTCTTTGTTCTCAGAAAATATACTTAAGTTTTTAGAGATAAGGACCATGGTGTAAGCAATTTAATCTTGAAATGGTTCCAGAAAAATTAAATTATGCCTAATTTAATTTCAGTTAATGATAATATGTCCTTCTCTTGACAGTAAGAACAAATCATAAAGCAAATGTGCAAAATGTTAACAGTTGGTGAATTGGGGTAAAGCGTTTACGGAAATTCTTTGTAGTGTTCTTAAAACTTTTTTATAAGTTTGAAATGACATCAAAATTAAAAGTTACAAAAATATTTGACTATAAAGTACAAATTTTAGTCATTATATATTGATGGTCTTGCAGTTTTGTTTTGTTTTTCTAATCTTGTTTTGTTCTAGATATTTTACATGGCCCCTCTTCTTGTTTTAGTGACAACATGAACTGTCAAAAGCTTTGAGGTCGAGCATCTTGGGAGCAACAGTCAGATCTTACTTGTTTTTTGTCTGCCTGTTGCCAAATACAGCTCTTGATGTGTCGTTAGTTTTCATGAATTTCGTTGTTGTATTTCTTTCCCCACTTGCAGAGAAAACCTCTTGTGTTGGAAGGGATTGATTTGGGACCATGTACAAGCAAATGGACAGTGGATTACCTAAGCCAAGTTGGAGGGACGAAAGAAGTAAAGATTCATGTTGCTGCAGTTGCACAGATGGACTTCATTAGTAAGAACTTTGTATATAGGTATTTTCTTCTGAGGTTTACTCTGGGGATACAAATAACTTTTTTAAAACTTTTAAAATATTTTTGCATTATTATACAAAGACCATATGGCATTTCATCTTTTGGCTGGTTTCATGTAATCATGGAATAGCTTACTGATTTTTAAAGAGTGGTTTTTAAAAGACAAGAATTCTGAGTTTACATAATTATACAATGACAATTTTTTATTTTATTTTTTATTTTTTTTGAGACAGAGTTTTACTGGGCCACCCAGGCTGGAGTGCAGGTGCGTGATTTCGGCTCACTGCAACCTCTGCCTCCTGGGTTCAAGTGATACTCCTGCCTCAGCCTCCCAAGTAGCTGGGATTACAGGCATGTGCCACTATGCCCAGCTAACTTTTGTATTTTTAGTAGAGACAGGGTTTCACCATGTTGGCTGGGCTGGTCTCAAACTCTTGGCCTCAAGTCATCCACCTGCCTCAGCCTCCCAAAGTGCTGGGATTACAGGCATGAGCCACCATGCCTGGCCAACAATTTTTTAAATAGGGTATATACCCAATACCTTCTGGAGTCATGGAAGGAAGAGAAAATTTCTGTAACTAGGGTTAGATTTCATACGAAGTTGGATGTGCCGTACTCATTCAATGCTTAATTAGTTGATCCTATCACATTAGTAACTGTTATCTAGAATAGGAAATTCTAAAAGGCTCGTGTTTTCTTTTTCTGTCCTCTCCAGAAAACCAGGACAAGCTATGTTTGGTATAATATTTCATCATCTTAGATAACTTTTAAAAATCATACTTAATTTTCCCTTTTGATAAAAGTTTTAAGTACCTTTAATTTCTCCCATGATTGTCATTTTATGCTGTGGAATTTCTTAAAAGTAAATAAGAAATAGTCAAAAGCTGCTGATTGTCTAAAGATGAAAGTTTTAAATGCTGTCATCTTGCAGATTTCATTTGCTATTTATTCCCATGAGTTTCATTTAAATTGTTAAATTAAAAACAAACAGCTTTCAAACTCTGAGCATGTGAAGTTCCCAGCAAATTCAGTCTATTGAAAAACCACGTAGTTCACAAGACTTCAATTTAGAGATGAGTTAAACAGAGCTTCTAATGTCCACAGCCATTCCTTTCTCATTAGTTTTCCAAGTTCATATAGCAGCTGCCAAAGCATTGCTCAGTTTTTAATCCTTTGAATAGTCACCATAATGGTTTAGTTATTAATAGTCCATGAATTGAATTTAATTGCCTTAAGTTTTTCCAAGTGTAGGAACTTTTCATTTTTTATCAAATTAAAAATGCCAGAACGATGAGTGTTTTTCAGCCGGCAGTTAATGATGTTTATTTTCCAGGGAGTCCAATGCCATAACAAATGAGTACTGAAACTTCATCTTGAATTGCCTTGATGTTTTGTCATGTCTTTTTAAACTTTTCAAAACTTGTTTTTGAAGCACATACATTATGTAATAGTTCCTATCGCAGCTTCCGCCAAGCCTTTCACTAGAGCTACTAAAAAGTTGCAAGATTATTTTTTTAGTGCAACAAAAAAAAAAATAGGTTTAGTCATTTTTAGCATTTACCAGGCAGTAGGAAAGAAGGAATGCAACCAGGCCACAGAGTGACTAGAAAGTAAGAAACCCTGCACACAAATATATATTATTATTATCACTTGAAAGTGAGGTTGCTTTTATGCTTTATCAAACATTGGAAGAGTGATACATTAACAAGTATGAACTTTTACTTCTTTCTTCTTGGTAGCGCTCATTGTTCAGAGTCAGGAGAGTATGGACAAAAGAACCTTGTGTGGTGAAAGGATATTGTTGGCATTCTTCTGATCATAGATTTTTTTTAAAAAAAGTCTCATCATGTAAGGTTTGCCACATCTTCCTGTCACATCCTGTAATTCCTGTCATCATCTTGCTCTTGTTTATTGTACTCTCATCAGTTCTGATCTTGATTTTATAAAGCAGCCTTTTCCAAACGGGGAACAAGACAGTGAAGGGCTTTCTTCTTCTTTTTTAAAATGTTGATGACTACTTGCATGCTGCAGAAGGGTACATTGTCATTGTTGTTAACCCCACCATCTGTCCTTTGCAGAGCACTTATTATATTCCAGGTACTGTGCCAAGCCATCTAGGTTATATTACTCATTTCAACTCCAGAACAATCTGTGAGGCAGATATTTTTAATAATAATTTCACAGATGAGGAAAGAGAGGTTAAAAATATTAAGTAACTTCTCCAGGATCACATAGCTTGAAGTGACGGAATGCAAGGTGTTTACTCTAATTTCCCTGACTCCACGGAGCCCATGATTAAGCCTTCTTTGACATTACCTTCCTTACTGGTACTGCCAATCCAGACAAATGGCACTTTAATAACCAATGCCCTTCTTTTTGAAGCATGAATAGGATAGATTTTTAAAAAGCCAAAGAACTTCCCAATTTACATACCTAATTTCTCCCCCATCTGGGCTTAGTAGAAGCTATGACAGGTACCATTACCTAGGAGAGAAGGTTGCTGGTGGCATCCCAGTTCTGCTTCTCTGGGCTGAGCTACTCTGTCTGCTCTTTCAGGGTCACTATTCTGCTCTGTTTTTCTAAAAGTCTTGAAACACTTTTTTGTTCTCCCTAGTAAGAAAGCTAAGCCTGGGTAAATGCAGCAATTATAGTAGTAGCTATGGTCCAGATAAACTTCCCCACTGGCCCAGACAAAGATGCTTTGAAGAATGAAAGCAAGAAGGAATGAAGGGTATATGGTGAGGTCAGAGATGGGAAACATAGAGTAGGAGAATGCCAAGTAAATTTGTTGATATTAGTCAGACACTATTTATAGTCAAAGAAATAGTACTCTGCATTGGTCTAAGTAGATGGCAGATCCCTCTTTTCTCTCCTGCAGTGCTCACTCCACATAATTACCAGCGGTGGCCTCAAGTTCAGATTGACATACAGAGCACCCACCAATCCATAACCTGGCTTCAGATTCCCTTACCTTTCTGCAGGAGGATATAAGGCAGGGAACGGCATTCTAGCAGGATAGTATCAGTGGAGTCTTTATACAAATCCAGGGACTGTTTTTTGACTCATCAAGTTACAGCTTAGTTGTAAGGGAGTGAGACAATGGAGGTAGTATAGAAACACCTGAGCTTAGGTAAAACATATGGTCCATAGAAACCAGTAGCTTGAAACACCCCAGGAACTTAGCTTCTGCATTCCTCCAAGGACCATACTCAGGAGAGTTGCACTACACACAGGAAAGCCAAATCATCTGCTTCTGAACAAGTATTTGTAGTCCATTTATAGGCCACCTAGTGCAAACATAATTCATCTATCGGGTTATTTTTACAATAAACAGTGTTACTTGATATCACAACTGAATTCCACATTTATCTTTAATTTTTTTGTATTCAACGTAATTCATGGGTTCACACCGTGTTTGTGTTTACCCAGTATGTTTCTGGGAAAACAGTGCAAGGAGAAAGTAAGCTGGCCCAAGGTCATCTTCTCATAGAGAAGGAGAAAGTATTCAACCTTTTCTTTCAACTTTCTCAGTACAGAGTTCAAGTGGTAAGATATTTAGTAATAAGACTGAAAAGATTACAGCTTTTAATCACACAAGTTTGGAGGCAGGAGTGTAGTGGGGGTAGCAGAGGAGAGGCTTTTGAGGACTCATTGTCTTGTTACCTGTACCATATCATCTTCATTTACAGGGCAATACTTTTGATTCTAGAGAGTAAAGGGATAGATGCAATCTGGTGTAAGAATATCCTTCTGGCTCAAGAGTGTGATGTAAAGGAAACAAATTTTGCTTCCACAGTGTTCAGCCCTGTTCATCAGGATGGAAGGAGACAGGCATTTGGGCAGAAATTTTGAAGAATAAAAATTGGTCACTTCACTGGAATTCTCCTTGAACTATTCCTCAGAAGCCTTAAAATGATAGAGGGTGGTGCAGCAGGATGAGAGCAGTGTTACTGGCTTCTGTGTTCTGTGATATGCCAAAAGGCAGGAATATGGGGGGTGGTTATCTTCATGGGACCATTTGTGTACTGTCTCTTCCAAAGTAACACTAGTAGTTTGCCCCACTTTTCACAAGATTTGTTTTGCCATGACACTTAAAAACAGGTAGCAATCAGAACCTGAAAGTCTGTATATTTACAAAGGTCATCAGATACCATGGAAACATTTTTCTATCATAACTTGGAATAGAATATTGACCTATGGAAGGATCCATTTGTACCATAGGTTTTGAAATCTTTAATTCCAAAATTTCAGACAACTTAGGTCAAGTAAACATACTGCTCAATAAGTTTTGAAAAGTTAGAATTTCACGTAATAGGTTATAATAAAAATTACAGATATTATAAAACAGGAAATTATATCCAACTCCAACAAGCCTTTATGTATAGTGATTAGATTCTTACTAGTTGATCTGTTATTATTAAGTCCAAGAATTCTTTTGTGTTTATTTCAGAACTTTACCTTTTGACCAGTTGGTCCAGAGGGCAGCTGAAGAGAAGCATAAAGAATTCTTTGTTTCAGAGGTAATTGCTTTTAACATTTTTAAAATAAGGCATTAATATGTATATACTAAATGGATTTCCTTATGAAGGAATAGTAGATATACAAGAGCTATAGCCTTCTCTGATAGACATTTGTAAGATTTGGTTGGATGCATGATAGACTGTAGCTCTGCTATTTATTAGCTCTCAAACTTTGCCCAAATTATTTTTCTGTACTTCACTATACTCATCTGTGAAATGGGGGCAATAATAGTACCTATTTTATAAAGTGTTTGTGAGGATTAACTAAATAAAATCAGTAAAATACTTAGCAGTGCCTGATGTGTAGAAATTACTCATTAAATGTTAGCTATTAATGTTACATCTTTTTAAAATGCTTTGGTCTGATATGCCAACTTCAAATGCTAATGGAAAACTTCATTTTCGTATCTATTGACTATTAGACTGTTTCTGTATTCTTATTATAAATGTGATTTCTTGGCTGGGCGCGGTGGCTCAAGCCTGTAATCCCAGCACTTTGGGAGGCCGAGACGGGCGGATCACGAGGTCAGGAGATCGAGACCATCCTGGCTAACACGGTGAAACCCTGTCTCTACTAAAAATACAAAAAAAAAACTAGCCGGGCGAGGTGGCGGGCGCCTGTAGTCCCAGCTACTCCGGAGGCTGAGGCAGGAGAATTGCTTGAACCCGGGAGGCGGAGCTTGCAGTGAGCTGAGATCCGGCCACCGCACTCCAGCCCAGCCTGGGTGACAGAGCAAGACTCCGCCTCAAAAAAATAAATAAATAAATAAATAAATAAATGTGATTTCTTTTGTGTATATTTGCTATAATATTTTTTCAGGATTAAATGTGGAAGAATTCTACTTAATTATACGGTAGCTTTAAATAATTCAATTTAAATACCTTGAGATAAGGCATCAAGGCCTTGTATATAAATATGTTTTTAAAAATTTCCTGTGTTGGCCAGGCACAATGGCTCACATCTGTAATCCCAGCACTTTGGGAGACCAAGGCGGGTGGATCACCTGAGATCGGGAGTTCGAGACCAGCCTGACAAACGTGGAGAAACCCCGTCTGTACTAAAAATACAAAATTAGCTGGGCGTGATGACGCATGCCTGTAATCCCAGCTACTTGGGAGACTGAGGCAGGCGAATCGCTTGAACCCGGGTGGCAGAGGTTGTGGTGAGCTAGATTGCGCTATGGCACTCCAGCCTGGGCAACAAGAGCGTTAATTGTCTCAAAAAAAAAAAAAAATTCACTGTGTTATTCAAAAGCACATTTTAAAAACAAATTGCTTTTTAAGCTTTGAATAAACCTGTTTTCTGCATTTGAGCCAGCTGGGCTGGGCAGTTTGGTTCCAAAAGGTGTTGCATTTTTACAGTCCTCTTGTCAGGTAATAGTTACACTAGATTATTGCCGCAATACTCACAAACTCTGTAGGTCTGTGATTCTGTAGTATAACCAAAGTATATTTTTAAATTGATTCCATTAGCTACACCTGAGAACTGTTTTCTAACTTTATAGCCATGCTTTAAACATGTATATTCAGTTCCCCTTTGGTACTTTCCTGTCTAAGGGTAATCAGTGGTATAGATTTAAATAGCCATGAAATGTGAAGTAAAAGAAATAGACACATGGTAAAAGATTAAAGTCTAAAAATTATGGAAAGTATGTAAACAAGATCAACATGAACTGTCAGTTTGGTCCTCTAGGAAGCAGATGCTGAGATGGAATTAGGAGTGCAAAAGGCTTGTTAAATAGGAGAAATACCTGTGAAAGGAAATGGGGGGAAACAGGATTGGATAGGGGAAGCCATGAGCTGTAGATACAGATCTGACAGTCTCTGCTGACTCATTGGAACTCCTGAGCAGACTGCCTGTGAGAAAAGTCCTGCACTGGGTGGCAGTGTCTAGGTCTTTTAACAGCTTAAGTCACTGGTTGGGACTACCCCAAGAAGAGCATGACCTAGGTTCCAATCCTGAAGTGGACCTGAAGAAGTTAACAGCTGGTAGCTCTAAGCTAATCACACTCCTTGCAGTTAAGCAGTGAATTCTTTCTTGAAGGAATTTCTGAGCAGTGCACTTCTGTGTCTGCTGCATTAATTTTATTTTTTAAATCTTGAAATGTTAGAACTAGTAGAAAACCCTTAGAATTTTGAAGAACATATTTTGAAACCTATTAGCCAGTAATTTATAGAATCTATGTGATGTGGTGCTAGCTAAAAATAGAAAAATACTGAGAGTTCAATTAAAACCTCAATCATCAATTTATGTCTTAAGATAAATATGAAGATCTTTTGAAGTTTATGTTATAATGCTCAGTGTTGGGTGAAAGAGGCAGAATTCTGAGTTTGGATTGTCCAAGTGCTTGACTTGGTATATCTCACTTCACTAACAGTGAATGTTTTATAATTCAAACAGTTCTCTATTTAGGTACTTGGTGAAGGATAAATGATAATTTTTGGCCGCACACAGTGGCGCATGCCTATAATCCCAGCACTGTGGGAGGCCAAGGCAGGAGGATCACTTGAGTCCAGGAATTTGAGACCAACCTGGACAACCTTGCGAGTCTCCTTCTCTACAAACAGTAAAAATAATTAGCTGAACGTCCCAGCTACTTGGGAGACTGAGGCAGGAGGATTGCCTGAGCCCAGGAGGTTGAGGCTGCAGTGGGTGTGATCGCATCACCACACTCCAGCCTGGGTGACAGAATGAGACCTTGTCTCAAAACAATTAATTAATTTAAAAAATTTAAATCATGATTTTTTTTAAATGATCAGTTTAAGTTTACTACAATAAAATTATATTTTTCTGATTCATACAAGAGCTGAATCTTAAGCATTTGGCTTGAGAATTGATAGGCAGGGATAGGCTTAGCTTGATAAAATGCAGTGTTCTCAAGTTTAAAAAAATATATTATTAAAAGCATAAGGTATCTGTTACTGTACATTTGTATTATATTTACTAAGTATTAAGACACTATTAAAATAAGAGTCTAAATAATTTGGAATGTAAAGACTAAATCATTGTAGCTTTAGAGATGGTATGTATATGTGGCCTTTAGAATTTATTCTCCTTATTGTTTTTTGGATCCAGTCACTATCATGAGCAACATATTAAAGACATTTCTTCATATGGCCACCAGAGAGCATTAGTAGAAAGGGTAAGAGAATTGAATTTTTTTTTTTTTTTTCTTTTTTGAAACAAGGTCTTGCTCTGTCAGCCAAGCTGGAGTGTAGTATCACGATCATAGCTCACTGCAGCCTCAGCCTCCCAAGTAGCTGGGACTACAGGCACGCACCACCATGCCCAGCTAATTTTTTGTATTTTTTTGTAGGTGGTGTCTCACTCCGTTGTCCAATCTGGTCTTGAGCTCTTGGACTTAAGCAGTCTTCCTGCCCTGGCCTCCCAGAGTGCTAGGATTACAGTTGTGACCCCTCACGCCCAGCAATAATTGAACTTTTTAGAAAACTACTTAACTGGGTCAGATTTTAAGACTTGTTTCCTTCTTTACTTCCTAATATTTTTGAAGTGAAGGTGTTTTACTTTTTCCATAGTTCTCAGTACATAATTTTTTTTTACTTTTAATTATTATGAATACATGATAGCTGTACGTATCCTAGTATTTTTATATTTAAAAAAGTAAAATATTGCTGATGTTATTTTTCTTTGGGATGTTTAAGGATGAGAAATACTACTTACGGTCACTTGGAGAAGACCCTAGAAAGGTAAGAATTCTAAATGTAAAACAATTCCCTAAAATCTAAATGGTCGTATATATGTTAACTGGCAACACTGTAATTTTTATACTTACTGCCTGACATATTCCCTGTTCTGTCCTTTTCCATTCTTTTCCCAGTGATGTGTGCCCCTGAATAAGAAGTAAGATGATTAAAAATTGATTACTTAGTATTCAGGTAGGCCTGTAGAATCTTAGTGTTTTTAGTCATCTAATCTCTATATAATAAGAAATCTCATCTACTGTATATTTTATATGTGGCGACTCAGTTAATAAAATATTAATTTGAAATAATTAGTAGAATCCTGAATAGTTCATTGTATAAGTTTTAACATGTATTCAGAGTCAAATTAGTATGGCTGCCATATTAAGGAGTAGTCCCTAAAATGATCAAATAAGATTACTTTTTCCATTTATGTCACCATTTAGTTGTTCACCCTCTCTTTTAGTCCCCTCCCTCAGTAGAATTCACAGGTTTTATGTAGGTGATGACTAGTAATGTTAGTTCAAGGTGTTGACTCCTGAATATTAGAGTGAATGACAATTGTGTAATTCTTGCTTAAAGTAGAAAGAACCTTTCTATTATTGAAGCATATTGAGCTTAACAGTAGTGATACTATTAAATCTGCAATCTTGTTACACAGCCTGGTATTTCTTCATTTGAAAGATCATATATCGGCCAGGCAAGGCAGCCTCATGCCTGTAATCCCAGCACTTTGGGAGGCTGAGGCGGGTGGATCACCTGGGGTCAGGAGTTTGAAACCAGCCTGGCCAACATGGGAAATCCCATTTCCACTAAAAATACAAAAATTAGCTGGGTGTGGTGGGAGGTGCCTATAATCTCAGCTACTTGGGGGAGAGAGAGAGAGAGAGAGATCCTGTATTTGGCACATGGTCACATCATAGTATTTTAAAGCAGTGAACAAAGTTTGCTTGCCCCAGTCTGCCTTAATATCATAGGGTCTAATCTGATGTTTTCTTTTTATGTTTCTGTAAATGCAGGATGTTGCAGATATCAGAAAGCAGTTTCCTTTGTTGAAAGGAGATATTAAGTTTCCAGAATTCTTCAAAGAGGAACAATACTTTTCCAGTGTTTTTCGAATTAGTTCACCAGGATTACAACTATGGACTCATTATGATGTATGCTACATAAATGAGAAATTTAAAGCTACAATAGATCTTTTGCATTATAGCTTTAACAGTTTCAGCTTCCTATAGGTTATCCTAAAGATCTGTGTAATTCACTGAAACATGACTTTTGAAAATAGGTGCTGTGCATAGCAGTGATAGAGGAATGAATTATTTTGCTAATGGCAAAAGAATTGGTTCCTCACATTTGTATTTCCCTGTGGTCCTATTCTTGATTCATCATCATATATATACCAAGTTTTACGAAGTGATTTTTTTTTCCATGTGAAAAATGGCCACCAGATAATGGGGGAAACTGTATTGGAAAAAGCGATAAGCATGTAGTATGAGGAGGTATAAATGATACACATGACTCTGGCCACCCAGAGATCCATAACTCTCTGGGTCATCCAGAGTTACGTTATTCAGGAAAAAGGCCGAAGCTTGTTGAGTCATTACCAATTGTAAGAATTTGGGGATGTCTGAAGATCTTATATATGCCTTGAGAATGTCAAATATCTACTGTATTTGTAGGGTAGCAAAAATGTGTACAAGATTGATATTGATCAGCCGGGCACGGTGGCTCATGCCTGTAATTCCATCACTTTGGGAGACCGAGGTGGGCAGATCACGAGGTCAGATCGAGACCATCCTGGCTAACACGGTGAAACCCCGTCTCTACTAAAAATGTAAAAAATTAGCTGGGCGTGGTGGCGGGCACCTGTGGTCCCACTTACTCCGGAGGCTGAGGCAGGAGAATGGCGTGAATCCAGGAGGTGGAGCTTGCAGTGAGCCGATGGCGCCATTGCACTTCAGCCTGGGTGACAGAGTGAGACTCTGTCTCAAAAAAAAAAAAAAATTTGATCTTGATTATTTGTGGTGTTATTTTGTTTGCTTAAGTTTATGTACACATCTATAAGCATTTAAAAAACATTAAAAATACTAGTATGGTATATGGTTTGGTGTAGAAGTAGAGAAACTTAAGGAAGGTAAAAGAATATCTAACAAGTTTCCAAAGGAAAAAAAAGTTTAAGTTATAAATCACACTATAACATTTTATACATGTGTTTTATAATTGAGACCCTCTTGGGAGGATTTTACTATAGTCAGTAAATCTGTAATTAAATGAAATAGACATAAACTCTTAGCATATTTTGCAGTTTTATATGAATAACGTGAGAAAATCATGTGGTAATACATTTTAACTATATTCTATGATGATGATGATGATGATGATGACGATGATGATGATGATGATGATTGTTGTTTTTTGAGACAGTCTTGCTCTTTCACCCAGGCTGGAGTGCAGTGGCACGATCCCAGCTCACTGCAACCAGTCCCTCGCAGGTTCAAGCGATTCTCGTATCTCAGCTACCTGGATAGCTAGGATTACAGGCATGCACAACCACACCCGGCTAATTTTTTTTATTTTTAGTATAGATGGGGTTTTGCGATGTTGGCCAGGCTGGTCTCGAACTCCTGACTTCAAGTGATTCGCCCACCTCGACCTCCCAAAGTACTAGGATTACAGGCGTGAGCCACCGCACCCAGCCTCTATGATTATGTTTTAAATTTTGAGTAGTATCCCTTTACATAAATTATAATAGAATGTAATATATAAAGCTTTTATTATAAAATTAAGTCAGAGGAACACTAAGTAAAGGGTTAGTACTAAAAGGAAGAATGTTTAGGTAGAAGTAAAAAATCATGAATATATCTTGCTTAGTGTTTATCTTAAATCCTTAGCTGAGAATTATGTGGCTCTGCCTTTAACATTTTTTCACAATCTATACCAAGAAAGTATACCATTACATTCATGGGAAAAGATTGCTCCAATAATAAATATATATTAAGAAAATCTGTCATAAATCATACTGTTTGCAGAAAATAAAAAAAGAAAATCTGTGAGATTATATTCCTATAGAAATAATTTGAAAATCAAGATACCTATAATAAAATTATGGATGAACATATGTAAAGAGTGTAGCAGTGGTTACAGCAGTACCTTGTATTTTCCTAGCATCTGATTTTTCTAAGTGATTTTACTCTGTTGTCTCATTTTGGGCTTATAGCATTGCTTAACAGATAGTAAATATTCACCAAGGGGAGCCTTAAATAGGCTTAACTATGCTGTCAGTTAATGGTGAGGCAAAGGCAAATAGTTTTCTGACTCCACATTTTCTAATTTGCCAAGTCTTCCCATTTTAGGGCAGTACTCCAGAAATGTCTTTAAGGCCCAGTTGTTTATAGAATACCAATGTTTTTATTGTTAGGTAACTGTAAGAGTTAAGTAAAGTAAGTCAAGTCTCATTAAAGGATCGGGTTTGCAGTTAAAGTTTAGAATGCCATTGGTTCTATTTATTTGAATTTTAGATAATGATTACCCATAAGCTTTTATTGGTTTTCAGGTAATGGATAATTTGTTAATACAAGTGACAGGAAAAAAGCGTGTTGTACTCTTCAGTCCTCGAGATGCCCAGTATTTATATTTAAAAGGTATGGGATTTTTCTTTAAGTTTATATTTCTGAAGTCTATTCAGTTACTCTTTTTGAGAAATCTCTTGATTCTTATAGGAAAAGAACACTTTAGGACTTAATCGTAATTGTATTTGTGTATATATGTAATAACAGGTTCAAATTTGATAATTATATTACATGGATATCATCATCAGAATTAAAGAGTGAGTCACTGAAAATTGTCTTAGGTGTCAGTAGCATAGTAATTCTCACAGTGTGGGTACAGTAAGTAACTGGATAGAAAAGAATAAATTTTCAAATTTATATTTGTGATTACTTTTTTTAAAATGCTAACTTTGCTGAATCTATATTATCCCTTTTTGGAATTTTTTAGGTACTAAATCAGAAGTACTGAATATAGATAACCCAGACTTGGCTAAATATCCACTTTTTTCCAAGGCTAGAAGATATGAATGTTCCCTTGAAGCTGGTGATGTATTATTCATTCCTGGTAAGATTTCTAGACCTCACTAATGTGCTATTTATAAAATGTGTACTCTGTCACTCATCCTTCATGTGATTTTTTTTTTTTAGTACAAACATGTATTTGTTATATGTATCTGGTCCTATACGAGATGATTTTTAGACAAAACTCTGTGTGTGTGTGTGTGTGTGTGTGTGTGTGTGTGTGTTTAAAGCAGGACTAGGCAAACTTATAAAACAGTCCTTGCACTTTTGGCCTGTAAATTAACAGGTCTTGCACTTTTGGCCTCAAGCAATCCTCCCACCTTGAACTTTGGGAGGCTAAGGTGGGAGGATTGCTTGAGGCCAAAAGTGCAAGACCAGCACGGGCAACATAGTGAGACCCTGTCTCTACAAATATAAATAAATAAATTTAGTCAGGCATGGTGGTGTGCATCTGTAAGTCCCAGCTGCTCGGGAGGCTGAGGCAGAAGGATCTCTTGGGCCCAGGAGGTTGAGGTTGAAGAGGCTGATGCCATGGCATCATGGAATCACTGTACTCCACCCTGAGCAACAGAACAAGACCCTGTGTCTAAATAAACTAAATTAACAGTCTTGCTTTCAAGGGCAACCTATAAAAATAATACTATACTCTAAACTATTTTACTAAGTGACGTCAAGACAGACACTTTTTTTATGGCTTTTATTTTTTTTTATTATTATTTTCCAAGTAAGACACTTTATATCTGGGAAAAGATTATACTGGTTGGTTTTTAAAATTTTTTTTTTAATATTATTATTATACTCTATTTTATTAAATGACATCAAGTAAGACACTTTATATCTGGGAAAAGATTATACTGATTAGTTTTGTAAATTATTTTATTTTTAAAATATTTCTGTATTTTAGAACTTTGTCACTTATTTACCAAAAAAAATGATAAATATCTTTCAAGGCCAAAACAGATGAAAGATTTCATTAAATATTAAAATGTTATAATCTCAACACCTGTAGTATCATTTGTGTACATTATTTTTCTATACAGTCTGGATTTGTGTCACTTAATTTCTTTGTTCCATTAATAGGCATTAGTTTGAAAGTCCATAAAGTTCAATACAACAAGGTAATTAACATCTGTAATTAGTACTTAAAAGTGAACTCTTGAAGATTACAAAAGTCAAAATTAAAGGGATATGTTAACAAATTCTATTTATAATTATAGTTCCATATTTAATATATTAAGAATCATTAATACTTCTTTTCATTGATAAAAATAATATTAATAAAGATAGATATTTATTTCATTTGGGACTAGCTAAATTCCTTGAAGACAAAGAACTATGTTTTGTTCATCTTTGTTTTCCCCAAAATGGCCTGATATAATGGCTTTCATATAATCATTTATAAAAATTTGGTTGACTTTTTATTCTTATTTTCATTGAAAGCAACCCATGTATTAGTCTTCAAATCCATTGCCATCTTTTAAATTTACATTTTTGGTTTTTGTATCTTGGGAGCATGATTAAGGTCTATGTAGTTTTCCCTTATTCTTCATACAATTGTTTTAAGAAAAAAAAATAGAAATACTGAACATTTGCATATATTTTTAAACAAAAGCAAAATTCCCATCTTTGGGTTTAAATTCAACTGAATGGTTAGCATTTTCTTCCTATTATATTGAATAAGGGAAAAAAAGGATTCTGAAAGAAAGTGTAGTTAAGATTAAAACCATGTTTGAAAATTAGTTTTCCAAATCAAAATATGTTAAGCTTTTGTTTTTCCTTAAACACTCTTAGAATAAGTTTCTAAAATTTAAATCTCCCTTTCACAGGATTAAAAGGGTTTTTCCGTGATTAGTGTTCCATCTTTGTTATATCGTGGTATTGCTTTAGTATTCCTCTAGCACCTATATTCTGAAAATGTTTAGATTCAATTGAAAATAAAGAAGTAAACTTCTCAGTAAAAGGAAAAAAATTAATTAGGTATATAATAAAGTTTACTCATCATTTCCACCACCAAAATATTTGCTATAGTGGTGTATACTATTTATAAAGGAGCTGAAAGAAATGTAAGACGATTATAATTGCATTCAAAATATAAAACGAGGAGGCTATAATGAATACGAATGTAAGCAAGTTAGAAAACCAAATTGCAGCTTGAACAGGAAGTCTTTAGGGACAAAAGTATTATAATGAATCAGAAAAGGTCAGAGATACTCCTCAAGTAATTGAAATGTTCTGTGTACCAAAAAATAAACACTTTGATGTGGTTCCATGACTCAGGAAGTATAAACAAGTAAAACACAGCCCTAGATTAGAGAACTGCAAAACAAATATATCTTTATTATGTCTTTCAAGTTTAAAGGAAAAATTGCTATTTCTAAAGGTTTTAAAAGTAAGGGTTGTGCTATTGACACTTTAAATTTGTTGGCAATTCATAAAAGTTAAAATGATTCTGTTAAAAGCCTGGAGTGTGCTAACGAAGGGATCTGGTTACAAGAATTATTTCTTACATTGGCTATATGCAATTCGTGATATTTCACTGACATTTTGGGTTTTTTTTTAACTGTAGGTTTTATTTTTAACTTGTTTTTTAAACTTTCTCCAGCTTTATGGTTCCATAATGTAATTTCTGAAGAGTTTGGAGTGGGAGTGAATATCTTTTGGAAGCACCTTCCATCTGAATGCTATGATAAGACAGATACCTATGGAAACAAAGATCCTACAGCAGCATCAAGAGCTGCACAAATTTTGGACAGAGCCTTGAAAACACTGGCCGAATTACCAGAGGAATATAGGGACTTCTATGCACGACGAATGGTCCTACACATTCAAGACAAAGCCTACAGCAAGAACTCTGAGTAAATAATGAAGTGAATGCAATGTACATTAACACTTTAGTAAGGTATAATAATATAAATTGTTCTGTTAAAATAGGAAAGATACATCAGATTTACAGATTATATAAGTATGAAGGGCTGTTTGTGTGCATTCTACTTGATATAGACTGTTATAATTAAAGAATGCTGTGCTTGGACCACTATTTAACATTCAGATGCTGACCACTAAAAGTCCAACTTAAAATGACTTAAAAACAGTAAGAAAATATATTGAATCACAATACACAAAATCTATTGACAGAATGGGCTGCAGTGTTTCTGATCCAGTGATTCAGTAATGTCATCAAGAACCTTGAGAGCCCGTCTCCACACCCCACCCCCTTTTCAACCACAACATTGGCATCATCCTAAGGCTGGCTACCCTCGTGGTCATGGGATGATTGCCAGTAGCAGTTGGAGCCTTGTGCATCTTCATTTACATGCAGCGGAAGAGTCAGGCTGGATTCCAGGGGCCCCGTGCTAATATGAGAAAGCTTTCCCAGAATTCATTTTCCATATCCTTAGGTCTCATTGCTCTAAAGTAACTTAGACCTGTCCATCCCTAAGCCAGTCACTGGCAAAGAGTTTGGAATAACCTTTATGGCAGTCAGGTCCACTGGAGCTGAGAGTAGAAGTGGAGGCCACATAAGGGATATATGGGGGCAGAAAGGATAGTTTTTTTTTTAAATCTTGGTTCTGATAGGAAAAACATGAGCAACCAACAATATTTATTACATCTGCCTAGAAGCAGAATTTTTTGAGGAACTTTAAAAAATGTACAGATACTTAGGTCCCAACTTTGTAGACTGATTCATGTTTGGGATTTGGTATAGGAACTTAGTAGACCTCACAGGGTGTTTTGATGCATAATCAGAGCTGAGATCAACTGCACCTGATGATAGTGACTTGCATTATTAGTTTTGTGATTAGTCCAAAACAAATGTTTAATCTGATCTTGACTTTTCTTGCCACCCAGTATGTCAGGTCTGTCTTTTTTTTGGTTTTCGAATGTTAGAAAATAAATGTTTTAATTTATACCTATGTCTAAACCTTAGCCTAATTAAAGATTTCCCAACTTTTTTCTCCACTTATCCCTTTTTTAAAAGAAAAAATTACTTAAAGAATGAATAAATGAGATCCTAAAAGTGTTGTCATTGAAGACAGTGAGCCATTGTGTGTGGATCTCTGCTTTGCTTTGTTTTGTACCTAGTAATTATATTGCAGTGTCATTGAAGACCAGATAATCTTCGCTGAACATAAATGTGTTCATCTAAAGCAATCTCTTAGTACATCAATTTGGTGCATTTTAGAGAAAATCATTTTCTCTATTGAAGAGAATCCATCCACTCATGTCCTATAAATTATAGTAAATAAGAAAGGAAAAGCATATAAAACATTCTGAATTTCCTAGGTGTCTTTGGAAACAGGTTAAGTTACTCAGGTGAATAAAAGTGAAAAAAGTCTTGTCAGAAAAGGAATGATTATATTAGTCAAATTTAATTACCAGATTTTGATCTTCTTTACTTTAAGCAAAGCAAAGAACTTCTTTAATGATCCCTTGTCCTTCAGTAAGGAAAAAGACAAAACTCTCCTTAGTTTACACAATATTTATGGTTTTTAATAAATCTTGTTTTTTTCTTAACCAGCAAGATAATTGATACAAAGTATAAATCCAGAGTCATGTAGAAAACTTGGAAGTATCAATAAAACAGATTACAGTTTGTGCACTGCATATTCATCTTAATTGTTTAATGGAGAAGCAAACTGGATGACCTGAGACAAAATAACATTTATCTATGAAGCTTATTTTCCTCATCTTTAAAACAGAACTACAAAAATGCAGAGAGATAGTTCAAGGGCAGGCACATAATTGATGACTGGTGCTAGTTCTTTAATTATATTCCTTCTTTGCTAAGAGATTTGAGGTAGCTCCTGTTGCAGTATTAATTTATATTTAGAAAGTTAGAGAACTTTCCTTTGGGATGTTTTAAAATTATTTCCCTGGTCATAATTTTTAATATTAGGGTCTATGTATTTCAAATACAAAATAATCTTTTTTTCCTATGGGTTAAGACCAAATGAGATGTTTGTTTTTAACGTATAAAATATTACACAGTGTATGTTAGCACAACTTCTCAGGAATTCTTAATCTTAGAACTTTTTTATTGAAAGAGATCTTAGAAGCCATCTAACCAACCCAGATTGCTATCTGGGCTCACACAGCTATGGGTGATAGAAGCTGGGATTAGTTGTAACCAGTAATTCTCCATTCTTTCTCCCTAATGTGCAGCACCTCTCCAGTACTTCTGAATAGATTACATAGCTTTTCTTTGGCTAGTTTGGGGGCTTGACCTGATGCAAAAATGGAATTTTTTTCCTCTGCCAACAAAATTTCTCACTGCACTGCTTGCTACACAGACAAGATTCAAAATAAAAGTAATGATGGGTCAGGTGCGGTGGCTTATGCCTGTAATCCCAGCACTTTGGGAGGCCAAGGCGGGCAGATCACAAGGTCAGGAGATCAAGACCATCCTGGCCAACATGGTGAAACCCCATCTCTACTAATAATACAAGAATTAAATATGTTACATGAAAAACATATTTGAAACTGTACTGCCATTTGTGTAAAACAAGGTACGTGGTGTGTGAACACCTTATTTGCATATGCATATAATTATCTCTAAGGATGCACAAGAAACCAGTGATAGTTATGCCTCCAAGAAGAGGTTCAACTAGGTGGGCCGATTGGAATCTGCAGTTTTGTATTATTTGGACTTTTGTTTATATTATCCTTTCAAAATACATTGTAAAAATACTGTATGCATTGAGGTGGGCGCATCATCTGAACTCAGGAGTTCGAGACCAGCCTGGGCAACATGGCGAATCTTTGTCTCTACCAAAAATACAAAAAATTGGCTCAAGCCTGTAATCCCAGCACTTTGGGAGGCCGAGACGGGCGGATCACGAGGTCAGGAGATCAAGACCATCCT
>NW_012116266.1:9442325-9459888 GCF_000951035.1 Colobus angolensis palliatus
GATTATATGCAGAGCTGGGAGTGGTAATCCACACCTGTAGTCCCAGCCACTTGGGAGGCTGAGGCAGGAGGAGCACTTGAAACCAGGAGTTCAAGTTCAGCCTGGGCAACATGGGGAGACCTGTCTCAAAACAAAACTTAGCAGAGTGTAATTATTAGCATTTCCATAACATTATTTGTCTTGGTATTTGAATACGTTAGAATTCTATTCTGTAATAAATTTCTAACTCACTTTGATGAAATACCAAATCAAAGGAAACAAAGTCAACAAAACTTAATTTGTATCCTTCATCCTTTTGAACAGCAGCTATGTGAACATTTGGAAAGAACCTTAGAAAGGCGGCTTTTCTATCACCTATAAAAAGTTGCCAACAGACATCAAAGGAGTTGACAAAAAAAAAAAAAATGCAGGAAGCTGGAAGGCAGGCCTGGATGGAATTGGAGCTGTGCTGCTGTGACTCCTTTCCCCAGTGCTAAAAAATAGATGTAGTCAGGAGGAACTAACATAGATTGGCAGTCACCCATGCATCTCTGGTGTTACCTTAGTCTTGTTTCAAGCATACAAGCCACAAGTTTTTGGGTGTCTTAAACATACCTAAGTTGTAGTCTCTTTTTTTTTTAACTATAAGTTCTAGGCTACATGTGCACAACGTGCAGGTTTGTTACACATGTATACATGTGCCATGTTGGTGTGCTGTACCCGTTAACTTGTCATTTACATTAGGTGTATCTCCTAATGCTTTCTCTCCCCTCTCTGCCCACCCCACGACAGGCCCCGGTGTGTGATGTAGTCTTTTTAAGTTCCATTAAACAGGATACTAAAATGACCTTTTTTGGTGACTCTGCCTGTCTCTACCACTAACTGGCTTAAAAGCTGCTGGGTCTCTGCCTTTGTAAAGAGCACATGAGTTTACAGATGAGGTCTGTCTATATCTCCTCTTATGTTTGTTTCTCTTAAAGATCTTCAAGTGAAATAAAATAAAATAGCTCTTTTATGAATACTACCTTTTGTTTTGTATTTTACCTCATAAGCTTTAACGTATTAAACATTTCTATACCAACATGCTGGGACTTTGTATTGTCTGTCCTATATCCTCATTGCCTATCCTCCTTGACCTTGGTGGTTACTTAGATTACATGAATGAAATGAAAAACAGATTACACCATACCCTAACCAAGTCTTGTAAGAAGCTAAAGGACTACAGAACTACAGATCCCTGAGATGATTAGCACCAAAAGGAGGAAAGGATGAACTTGTTAGAGGTTTTGTTCTCTATGAAATCCAATAAAAGAAGTGGATATAGTACAAATTTTCATGGAGCAATTTTAAAGGGAGAAGATATGTATTTGTACAAAAAAGGTTCAAAGTTGCTCATTTGAAAAGACATAGAGGATAATGAAAAGACATACAGTAAGTCCTCAATTAATGTGCACAGGTTCTTAAGAAACTGTGACTTTAAACAAAAGGACAAACAGCAGGTCCTCAACATTTTGTTCACTGTCATCTAGTTAAAACAATGAGGAAAAAATTGGTTTTGTTATATTGCTTCAAGTCCCAGTTTCCAAGAACCTACTGATATGTTAAGTGAGGACTTACTGTATACAAACCCAACCTAGCAGGGTAGACAGAAATGGCTTCCTTTTAAATAATCTGAAGTTTTAACAATGCTAATAATATAAAGCACATCCAAACAAACTTCTGTGGATGATCAATTTTAATACAATTATACATTCATGCTGTGGTGGTAACAACTTTCACATTATTTGTAGGACTACTTTTCTCAACTCATGACAAAGGCACAAACCAAAAGTATAAATTAACATTACAGTAAGTTTTACATATGGACAAGGGACCAATCTGAAATATTAAATAGAAAATATCTGAATATGGATCAACTTGAACATATTTTCATTCCAGAAAATATTTTTTCTTTTCAATATTGTCTCATTTTGCTATGATGGCAGTTTTGGGTGCCTGGTGAGTTACTCTTAATATCCATTCAACATGTAACATTTATAATTAAGCATTCACATACTGGATAGACAAAGAACCCAGATTTTTAAATACGTCTGACTTTTTAAAAATTATTTTATTTTTAAATGAATTCTGCTAAATGTCTTACTTTTCCATTTCAGTTAATCATGTGAAAATAAATGCTTTTTCTTCCCCTTATAGAATTCAGTAACTCAGCTACTTTACTTTAGATATGTGTGAATTTAACCAAGGATTATTAAACAAATAGAAAAAAAGCCATCTAATCATAGTGCTTAAAGGCAATGTAATATGTAAAATGTTAAAATCAGGCTGATTTATTTCCTTCATGGGAATTTTTGGTCTCAAAAGAAACAGGAGGTATTTAAAGAAACTGAAGCAACATAATACTACTTTGTCTTTCAAAAAAAAAAAAAACCATTTAGCGATGCTGTTCTGCAGTTTATAAAATTAAGTGTTAAAACACCAAAAAGAGATATTATTTTTAAGCATTTGTTAAGAATCCTTTCTCATGAGTCTCTGAATATTTGGAATGTATTTACAGAGTTATTAAAATATAATTCTGGGAAGAAACCAAGAAATTAACATTTTTATTCTATATGGCTTTATAAATCTAGGTCTTCTGGGTCATTAAGGTATTAAGCTTCAGTGTCTTTTTTTTTTTTTTTTAGTCTTACAGCAGCATGTTACTTCCCTGCTATTTCATGACCTGCAAAAGCTAATTATTAATAAACAACAAACTGCTCACCTTTTATTGTAATCACCCAATTATGATGTCAATGTTGGTTGACATTCATTAGATCTGGAATTCTGAAAGTGTGTTTATCTAGGTCAAGAAAAACGGGCAGAAGGAAACTTCACCCAAATTATGTAGCAGTGTTAAGCAAATTCAGTTTTTGAGCCAAAATTAAATCATTTGTGTCTTCAAACTTTCCCTTGTAACTTTTCTTATAGCAATGTAATTTTGCATTTTGGCCAAAGAGAGCTATTTTCTTTTGGCAGACAAAATCATGCTTCTGGAGAAACATTGACTTAGATCTATGGAATCTGTTTCCTTTTTAATAGAGCTCTAACAAATAGAGCTTTATATATTTATTTTATCCAAGTTGATCCTTTCAAAAAGACTGATTAATGAAAAATTTGAAATTTGCTCTGTAGTACATTTTTATCCAATATACATGAATATGCTCAATTTAAAGCAATTTTCCAAAACAACTGGTTTTTGGCCAAGATTCAAGAAACCCCAGAATGTCTTATCCAAAATAATAAAAAACTGACAATTAAAAATTAAACAATAGTGCTTAAGTGTAATTTTGTTTCATTTTGTTTTAGAGATGAAGTCTCACTATGTTGCCCAGATTGAAGTGCAATAGCTAGTCTCAAACACAATCATGGTGAACCACAGCCTGGGCTCAAGCAATCCTCCTGCCTTAGCCTCCCAAGTAGCTAGAACTAAAGGCACACACCACCCACCACACCTGGCTATGTTTTTAAAAACCACCTTTACACTACTGTACACTTTTGGACATCTGGAAACGTATGTTGACTCTCATGAGAAAAGTACTTGGTGACACATTAAAGAATGAGTCAAGGAGTTTACAAAAACACAAGAGGCAGGGTACAGTTATTCCAAAATGATAGAAAACAGCATCGTACCTTTGCTTTTGTTTGAAGAGAAATGAAAATATTTCCACTTAAAATAGCTAGTTACTGTTAAAATGTCACCAAATTAGTTTAAAACATTACTCAGAAAAGCAGTTATTTCCAACAGTAACAATTTTAGTTACCTTTTATAAGAACTATGTTGTAACTTTCATTTTTAAGGGTCTTATATCTCCTCAGGATTATTACAAACCACCTTGTTAGATTTCAAATTAACTAATTCTAACTCAATCCAAATTAATAACTGCCCACATTCACAAGCAAAAAATACTATTGCACATTACACTCACATTTTAGGAATGTGTGCTTCCCCCCATACCCCAAAACTAACAATGCAGGTATGAATTACATCCCATAATCTGAATTTATAGCACTCAAAGTGCTTATGTTCTTCCAGTGAACAAGTTCATTAATATACCTGTAATCTCAAAATACTTCGTGAACCCTGAAGTGATTCTCTATGGAAGGAACTTCCTTTGTAAAATGAATTTGGCTAGTCACCTGCATACCAAAATCTCCAAGTATCTGAACAAATTTCTTGTGCTCCTTTCCAATCCAAGACCTCATTGGATCACGTACTTGGTAAGGTGTTACATGAGTGTGAACGATAATCCCTGTTTGTGCAAATTCTTTCAAGACTTCTGGATAAGTAACCCAAGTATTGCTTCCTCCAGAATGACCACCATCCAGCCAATACATTGTTCTTATGCTTTTGATAAAAGCATCTATGTTCTTGTCTTTCTTGGCTTCTTTCAATTCAAAAAGCAACTGATTCAAAACAACACAACCTTTACTGAATCCAATCAAAGTAAAAGATGCATCATTTAATGATGGTGGATAAAAACTCATGGCAGATTCATCAGACTTTTCACAGGTCCTCACTTTTTCTCCCTGGCAACCATTCGTAGTATGAGAAGAACTGGATCTACAGTTAGATGCTATGGAGTCTTTATTCCAAACATTCAAACTTTTCTTTGATAAACTATTCTGACTTAAATTAAAAGCATTAACTAATAACATATAAAGGTGCTTAAAAGCTCCAAAGTCAGTATTGTGTTCTGGGGCACCAAACATGTTACTTTTCACAAAATTGTCATAGCAGCTGAATTTGTGCAAATGCATTCGGGAACATTTTATCACCCAAATGTAACTATTGGGGAACCGGTGGGCTAAAATGGTAGCAACATTTTCTAGACTCCAGTTTTCCCATTGATAATTCTCAGGATGACGAGTCATAATTTCATGGTAATTCTGAAAGGTAAGAAAGATGAAATAAGTATTAAATACATATTTACATAAAATGATTTCCACAAAATAGTTTCCATTTTTATTGTGGAGAAAGGATGTTACAATGACCTATACACTAGAAATGAAAACTATAAATTTGTCATTACTTTCTAGTAATAAGATTTTTGAACCAATTACTTCTTCAGTTTAAGCCTGAAATCTATCAAGAGACAAGGAAATAAGATATACCTACATGGAACAGCAAAAAGTTTTTAAAAATTTAATTTTGAAGGGTTATAGATATGTTTAACAAATTTTATTTTAGTATATACATATAATCAATTTTCCTAACACATCAACTGAAAATATAAATTTGGTTCACTAGATAGACTTTCTGACCAACACAGAATCTTAAAATATTTCCCTAAGTTACCATTCTATATCCCACCCTCTTTGGATTTCTCTAGCAACCTGAACACTACGTTCAATTTCAAATTTAGTATTATACACAAAGCTGCAATAAACATTATAGGAAACTCTTTGTACACATCTGTGATTATATCCTTAAATTCCTAGATATGGAAAAACTAGGTCAAAGAATATTTGTAATTTAAGTCTGGATTTCTATTCTTGCCTATTCATATCCTTTGCCCCTCATTCCCCACTTTTTGTGTGAGACAGGATCTCGCTCTGTCATCCAGGCTGGAGTGCAGTGGCATGATTATGGCTCATTGCAGCCTTGACCTACTGGGCTCAAGCAATCCTCCCTCCTCAGCCTCCCGAGTAGCTGGGACCACAGGTGCATATCATCACATGTAGCTAACGTTTTTATTCTTTGTAGAGAGAAGGTCTCACTTTGTTGCACAGGCTGGTCTCAAACTCCTGGACTAAACCATCCTCCTACCTCATTTTCCCAAAGTATTGGTATTATAGGCATGAGCCACCATACCCAGCCTCCTTTGTCCTTTTGTATTTACACCTGATTTGTAAGCATTCTATATATACTAACCGTAACTTTTTGTTTAGGTCCTGGGATGTGCACATAAACTGTTTTAATTTTACTCATACTGACTTTTTTTTTGGGGGGAGATTCATTCAAATTTATTCATTTGTTCTATAAAATTTACTGGATACCTACCAGTTGGGCAGGGAACAAAAGAGAATAAACCCTTGTTCACATGGAGCTCACATTCTACTGCAGAGATACACACAACAAACAACTCCACAAGTAAATAGAGCAGCACTGTCCAACAGAAATAAAACATGAGCCACATTTAAAATTTTCAAGCGCCAGATTTTAAAAAGTAAAAAGTTAACAGGTGAAACTAATTTTAATCATTTCTTTCTTGAGCTAAATATATCCAAAATATCACAATCTCAACATGTAACCAATATTAAAAATTACTGGAGGATCTTAACATTCTTTTTTCCTTCCTAAGTGCTTGAGATCCAGTGTGTATTCATACTTACAGTACATCTCAATTTGGATGCTAAATTTTCATCAGAAATACTTGATCTGAATTTGAATCTCATAAAATTTACAGCAGAAAAAGTAAACTCACATACCCAACTTGTTCCAAATATACTTAAAAGTTTTCCATGAACTGAACTGGGTATCCATTTTTTAATACACATTTAAATTAACTGAAATTAAATATAGTTAAAAATTTCATTCCTCTATTAAATTTAGTTCCTCAAGTGGACTAACAACATTTTAAGTAGTCAATAGCCACAAGTGATTAGTGGCTACCATACTGGACAGTTCAAAACATATTAGACTTACAGCTTGGAAACATTTCAAAAATATATATATATATTAGATGGTGGTAAGTATAACAGAACATAATAAGTAAAGCAGGAGAAAAGGAAGACAAGGTTTTGGAGAGCGTAGAAAATTATTAGTTAACACAGAATGGTCAGGAAAGGCTTCTCCATAAAGTGATAGTTTGAAAGGACCTGAAGGAACGCAGAGAGTGAACCACGTGGGTATTTCAGGCAGAAGGAACTACAACTGCAAAAGGCCCTGCCTGAGGTGGGAGCTTGCTGAACATAACCCAGACACAGCAATGAGGTCAGTGTGGCTCCAGAGGAGTCAACAGTATCAAATGTGATCACAAAGGAGGGCAGAGAGATTGTTTAGGGAAGAGGAGAGGTGCTGACCAGGCTTTATAAGACACCACAAAGACTTTGCCTTTTGCTCTGAAAGGATCTGGAGCCAAGGGCTGATATAATATATGCTTTGAAAATATTACTCTGGCTCCTAATAATGAAGGGGCAACAGCTGATGCAAGGAGACCGTTAAAAGGCTACTGAAATATAATCCTGATAAGAGAAGGCAAACTTGAACCAGAGTAGTAAAAGTGGTCAGGTCCTGAATTTATTTTGGAGGTAGTGTCAACAGGATTTGCAGATGGACGGGATATAGAGGGTGAGAGAAAAATAAGATAAATGATGTGAGTTTTCCTAATTTCTAATGGTCATACACAGTATCTATCAGTTTTAAATACACTCTCCTTTTGACCTAGTAATTCGAGAAATTTATCTCATTGATATACTTACATATATGCATAAATAAATATGTATAAGGATATTTATCTCTACTTCAAAAGAATGAGGCAGCTCTATGAGTACTCCTACTCCTATGGGTTGTAAAATAAGGGCTAAAAAATCCAGTATACTATGCAACCATTTGTATTTTTAAAAAAAGCCTGAGGCTGGGGGCGGTGGTTCATGCCTATAATACCAGCACTTTGGGAGGCAGAGGCAGGCAAACTGCTTGAGTTTGAGACCAGCGTGAGCAACATGTGAAATCCTGTCTCTATTACAAAAAAAAAAAAATACAAAAATTGGCAGGATGTGGTAGTGTGCCCCTGTAGTCCCATATATATATATGTGTGTGTATATATATCTAACAGTGGCAGCCTTGGGGAAGGGAAGGGAAATGGGCAACTGGAGGGAATGGGGTGAAAGAAAGAATTACTTTTCAATGTAAAACCTTAAATAATCTGAACTTTTAGCAATATGCACATTTTCTCTATTTAAAAATTAAAACTAGTAAATACTACAAAAATTCAGTCTATATACAAAGGTATAGGTAAGATAGAAAAATCATCCATATAACCACCAATTAAAAATAATCATTATTAAAATTCTGATGTCTAGCAGTCCAGTTTTCTCTAGCATACACATATACAAGTATGTATACAAGGGAGCATTCTTCTCCCCCACCAAGCAATAAGCTTATACATAGTTTTCACTTAAAAATACATTATAGGCATGGTTCCATATCAATATAGATTTGCATCATAATTTTTAGACATCTAAGGTTAATACCAATTTACACTTTCACTGGAATCATAAAAGAGTGCTTATTTTCCCACATCTTTACCCATCCTTAATGCTAATGGCTATTAGCATCAATTTTTAAAAATCCTTGCTACTATGATAAAATGATTTAATTTGCATGTTTGATTTAATTTGCATGTTTTGATTTACTTTTGATTTAATTTGTATGGTTTGATTCCCAATCAGGTTAAACACTGTTAACTGGCAGTTTTCATTTTTCTTTTGTTAATTTTCTGTTCATGTCCTATGATAATTTTCCCACTATGATGTTCAATTCCTTCCTAAGTTATATTTCACTAATATTAGTAGTTTGAGCCATATATGTTAAAAATACTAATTCCCAGGCCAGGTGCAGTGGCTCATGCCTGTAATCCCAGCACTCTGGGAGGCCAAGGCGGGCGGATCATGAAGTCAGGAGATGGAGACCATCCTAGCCAACACGGTGAAACCCTGTCTCTACTAAAAATACAAAAATTAATAACCAGACATGGTGGCACGTGCCTGTAGTCACAGCTACTCGGCAGGCTGAGGCAGAAGAATCACTTGAACCCGGGAGGTGGAGGATGCAATGAGCCAAGATCGCGCCATTGTACTCCATCCTGGGTGACAGAGCAAGACTCTGTCTCAAAAAAAAAAATGCTAATTCCTAGAAGGCCATCATTTGACCTATTATGGATTCTGCTATTGCTTTCTGCACAACTATTTTATAATTAATGATATACACAATTATCATGAAATTATAGATGGTTACATCTGGAAGGGCTCATTTAAATCCTTTTTACAGTTAAGGAACCTGAGGTCCTAGAAACTACAGTTATTTATATATTTATTTAGTTAATGAGCCAAAATGAACCTACATTTTATGACTCTCAGTTTAGTCCCTACCACATAGAAGGTGCTCTAAATCTAGAAACTTGATATTTTCCTTGCTCAGCCCCGGGTTCCACGGTTAGAGGAAGGAGAATGCTTATTCTAAGGAACTGTATGCAGTAAAATGTAAAGATGGAATCATTACTGTGTGTCAAAGCCCAGATCTGAGAACAATGGAAACACACTTTCATATTCTAAAAAGAGGAACCAGACACCCCTATACGAGTTACAAAAAGGTAGCCCAAACTGGTTCTGCAACCGAGGCTGTTTCCCATGGCCAATCTACAGAAAAGGTTAAAGACTAAGGAAAGAGAGAGATTTCTTTCAAGAGAGTTTTTATCCTAGTTGGGAATGCAATGCACTACTATCCCCAGAAGAGGTAAGGAGTGAAAGGCCATGCTTCTCATCCCCAGTGAGGCAGGCCACAAGAGAATCTCTTGAGAGTTTAAAGAATGCTTACTACTCCAGTTAGATGCTTGCTGACCTGCAAAAAACTCAGAGAGCCACTCCAAACCGCTATTGAAGTAAGGAACAAAGGATTTTTAGGAAATCTTGACATGTGTCTCCAAGAGTTTGTAGACAAATCATAGATTCAAACTAAGTGTTCTGCCCTTAGAGCAGAGCAAAACTTCTGCTATGGTTTGAATGTGTCCACCAAAGTTCATGTTTTGGAAACTTAATCCCCAAAGCAACTATGATTAGAGCTGGGACCTTTAAGAGGTGAGTCTCATGAATGGATCAATGGTTCTTGATAAAAGGATGAATTTGGCCTCTCCTTCCCCTCCCCCACTCCCTAGTGCTCTCTTGCCCTTCTGCCTTCCACCATGAGATGACAGGGCAAGAAGGCCCTCACCAGATGCAGGCCCCTCCCAACCTCCAGAATCATGAGCTAAATAAATTTCTGTTTATTATAAACATAAAGGGCACATCTGAGGTAAGCAGGCTGGAATGACCAGAACAGGGTCCAGCCTAAAAGAGCTGCCTGATAAAGTACAGGAAGCTCCAAGGTACATGACCAGGACATACCACTTAGGGCATGATCATCTATAGATTCTAACCTTTAGGAAAGCAAAATTTTTAAAGAGTTAAAACTGGAAATGACTCAAATGTTTATGAGCTGCTACATGGATAAACAAATTATATATCCATACATAGAATACTACTCTGTAAATAAAAGGAATAGACTACTGGCCGGGCACAGTGGCTCATGCCTGCAATCCCAGCACTTTGGGAGGCCAAGGCAGGAGGATCACTTAACCCCTGGAGTTTGAGACTAGCCTAGGCAACATAATGAGACCCTTTAGTTTCTACAAAAAATTTTATAAATTAGCCAGGTGTGATGGTGCATGCCTGTAGTCCCAGCTACTTGGGAGGCTAAGGTAGAAAGATCACTTGAGCCTGGGAGGTTGAGGCTGCAGTGAGCCATGATCACGCCAGTGCATTTCAGCCTAGGTGACAGAGCGAGACCCTGTCTCAAAAAAAAAAGAAAAAAAGAAAAAAACTATGGATACAGGTAACAAGATGGATGAATTTCAAAAGTATTAAACAGTGACACAGGTCACACACAAACGACTACATACCATATGACAAATTAACAAAATTCTAGAAAAAACAAAAACTACAGTGAAAGAAAGCAAATTAGTGGTTGGGAAAAGAAAACTGACAATAACAAAATTCTAGAAAAAGCACAAACTATAGTGAAAGAAAGCAGGTTAGTGGTTGGAAAAAGAATACTGACCATAAAGGAGCACAGAGGTACTTTTTAGGATAATGGAGATAATCTACAACATGAGTATGGTGGTTATATAATTCTAACACTTGTCAAAATTCACAAAATTGTACTCTTACTTAAAATAGAAGGGCTGGGTGCAGTGGCTCATACCTGTAATCCCAGCACTTTGGGAGGCCCAGGTGGGCAGATCACTTGAGGTCAGGAGTTTGAGACCAGCCTGACCAACATGGTGAAATCCCATCTCTACTAAAAATACAAAAATTAATCAGGCATAGTGGCACATGCCTGTAATCCCAGCTACTCGGGCGGCTGAGGCACAAGAATTGCTTGAACTTGGGAGATGGAGGTTGCAGTGAACCAAGACTGCACCACTGCACTTTAGCCTGGGCAACAGAGCAAGACTCCGTCTGAAAATATAATGATAATAAACAAATAAAAATAAAATAAAGGGGATACATATAATTATATACCCAAGGCTTTAAAAAGATAACTCAAAATGGAAAGCACCTACTTTAAAAAAATCTTGATCACCCTTCAGAATCATTATTGCTAGATGAGAAAAACATAGATACCTAGAGAAATACAAAATACTATGGATATGAGGTTTGGTTGTGTCCCCACCAAAATCTCATCTTGAATTGTGGTTCCCAAAATCCCTACATGGGAGGGACCCAAAGGAAGATAATTGAATCATGGCGGCAGTTACCCTCATGCTGTTCTGGTGACAGTGAGTTCTTACGAGATGGTTTTATAAGGGGCTCATCCCTCTCTTTGTTCTCATTCTCTTTCCTACCACCATATGAAGAAGGGCATGTTTGCTTCCCCTTCCACCATGACTGTAAGTTTTCAGAGGCATCCCCAGCCCTGTGGAACTGTGAGCCAATTAAACCTCTTTGCTTTATAAATTACATAGTCTTGGGTATGTCTTTATCAGCAGCATGAGAATGGACTAATATAGTAAACTGGTACTGCAGACAGTGGGGTGCTGCTATAAGGATACCTGAAAATGTGGAAGCAACTTTGGAGCTGGGTAACAGGCAGAGGATGGAACAGTCTGTAGGGCTCAGAAGAGAACAGGAAAATGTGGGCAAGTCTGGAACTTCCTAGAGACTTGTTGAATGGCTTTTGACCAAAATGCTGGTAGTGATTTGTCTAGGCTGACGTGCTCTCAGACAGAGATAATAAATTCCTAGGAACTGAAGCCAAGGTCACCCTTCTTATGGTTTAGCAAAGAGACTGGCAGCATTCTGCCCCTGCCCCAGAGATCTGTGGAACTTTGACCTTGCGAGAGATGGTCTGAAATTGGAACTTATATTTAAAAGGGAAGCAGCACATAAAAGTTTGGAAAATTTGCAGCCTGACGATGCTATAAAAAAGAAAAATCCATTTTCTGAGGAGAATTTCAAGCAGGCTGCAGAAACTTGCATAAGTGACGAGGAGCCAAATGTTCATCACCAAGACAAGGGGAAAAATGTCTCCAGGGCATGTCACAGATCTTCAGGGCAGCTCCTCCCATCACAGGCCCAGAGGCCTAAGAGAAAAAAATGGTTTCGTAGGCTGGGCCCAGGCCCTTGCTGCTTTGTGCAGTCTTGAAACTTGGTGCCCTGTGTCCCAGCCGTGGCTAAAAGGGGCCAACATATAGCTCAGGCTGTTGCTTCAGAGTGTGCAAGCTCAAGTCTTGGCAGCTTATATGTGATGTTGGGCCTGTGGGTGCACAAAAGTCAGGAACTGAGGTTGGGGAACCTCTGCTTAGATTTCAGAGGATGTATGAAAACACCTGGATGTCCAGGCAGAAGTCTGCTGCTAGGGCAGTATGGAAAAGAAATGTGGGGCTCTACATTTCCTCACTGGGGCACTGCCTAGTGGAGCTGAGAAGAGGGCCACCGTCATCCAGACCCCATAATAGCAGATAAACCAACAGCTCTCACTGTGTGCTTGGAAAAGCTGCAGACACTCAATACCAGCCATGAAGGCAGCCTGGAGGGGGGCTGTACCCTGCAAAGCCACAGGGGTGGAGCTGCCCAAGGCCACGGGAGCCCAGCTCTTACATCAGTGTGACCTAGATATGAGACATGGAGTTAAAGATCATTTTGAGACTTTAAGGTTTAATGACTGTCCTATTGGATTTCGGACTTGCATGGGGCCTGTAGCCCCTTTGTTTTGGTCCATTTCTCCCATCTGGAATGGCTGTATTTACCCAATGCCTGTATCCCCATTGTATCTAGGAAGTAACTAACTTGCTTTTGATTTTATGGGCTCATAGGTGGAAGCGACTTGCCTTGTCTCAGATGAAACTTTGGACTTAGACTTTCGAGTTAATGGTAGAATGAGTTAAGACTTTGAGGAACTGTTGGAAGGGCATGGTTATGTTTTGAAATGTAAGGACATGAGATTTGTGAGGGGCTAGGAGTGGAATGATATGGTTTGGCTGTGTCCCCATCCAAATCTCATCTTAATAGTAGTTCCCATAATCCCCATGTGTTGTGAGAGGGACCCAGTGAGAGGTAACTGAATCACGGGGGAGGTTACCCTCATGCTGTTCTCATAATACTGAGAGAGTTCTCATGAGACAGTTTTATAAGGGGCTTCCCCGACCTTTGGTCTCATTCTTCTCCTTCCTCCTGCCATGTGAAGAAGGACTCATTTGCTTCCCCTTCTGCCATGATTGTAAGTTTCCTGAGGCCTCCGAGCCCTGTGGAACTGATTCAATTAAACCTCTTTCCTTTGTAAATTACCCAGCATCAGGTATGTCTTTATTAGCAGCGTGAGAATGGACTAATATATATGGCCTTAGCTTTCTTGTAATTCAAATGATAAAGGACAAGTATAGAATTTTAAAAAAGGACATACAACAAAACATGACTGCAAAAGGAACACTGAGAAGTTAATAGGAATTAGGAGGACTTAAAATCATATGAAAAACCAGTTCCAATTAACACCAAATAATGAAACAGTATCGAGACAGGTGAAGCTTCAGGCCAGGTGCAGTGGCTCATGCCTATAATCCCAGCACTTTGGGAGGCTGAGGTGGGAGGATCACCTGAGGTCAGGAGTTTGAGACCAGCCTGGTCAACATGGTAAAACCCCATCTCTACTAAAAATAAAAAAATAAAAAATAAAAAATAAAAATTAGCCAGGCATGGTGGCACGCACCTGTAGTCCCAGCTACTCAGGAGGCTGAGGCAGGAGAATCACTTGAGCCTGGGAGGTGGAGGATGCAGTAAGCCAAGATCATGCCACTGCACTCCAGCCTGGGCAAAAGAGCAAGACTCCATCTCAAGGAAAAAAAAAAAAGATAGGGAAAGCTTCTAATACTATCTTATAAAATTCTGTTTAGCCCTATTCTGTTCAATATTTATTCAAATTAAGAATAAAGCTATAACAAGAATGCTCAGCCAGGTGTGGTGGCTCATGCTTGTAATCCCAACACTTTAAAAGGCTGAGGCGGGAGGATCACTTGAACACAGGAGTGGGCAACACAGTGAGACCCTGTCTCTGTAAAAAATAGTAATAAAAGAAAATAAACAAATAAAATAGAATGTCTATAGGCATTCTAAAAGGATCAACACAATAAAAAGACGGGCTGTATTTAACAGCGAAAATTTCATCAGGATAAATATTAGGCTCAAAAGAATCAAGTACAAAATTACAGATGAGGAAATCAGCCTAACAGCGTTTTATATAATAGCCAACACATTTCAAGTACTTCATGCATTGTTCAAAGCAACTCACAAATACTCATTTATGTAACAAGTCATCTACTGTACACCTACTACATGCTGCACTCAAGTATTACAGATTATATCAGTGAACAGACATGTGCTTATTTATATTTTAGTGGCAGAAGGCAAACAAAACTCAAAACGAAAAGTAACTAGTATAGTAAATGCAATGGGTAAAAATAAAGAAGAAAAGTTTATGGGAAGCCTATATATACTACGATTATTACACAGGATGGTCAGAAAAGGTCTCAGAGAGGCAGAGTCTTGAGCAGACCTGGAAGAGGTGAGGTAATAAACCTACAACTCATCTACTTGGAAGGCTGCTGCAGGCAGTATGCACAACGCTTTTTAGGTATAGTGTGCCTGACATGTTTGAGCAACACCAAGAAAGCCAGAGAGGCTGGAGAAAAGTAAACAGAAAAAGGAGACCAAGTCAGATTGGTAAAAGGGTGGGAAAACATACAGATAATGAAAAGCCTTGCAGGACAGGACATTAACAGGAAGGATTCTGGCTTTTACTCTGAGTGACACGGGAAGTGATTGCAGTTTTAAGCAGATGTGGAATGATTTGACTTACATTTTTCAATCGTTATTCTGCTTACTTTAGATACACTGAAAAGGTGAAGCCACTAGATTTGATGATATGAGGTATGAAAGACTTCTAATGGATGACTTCAATATTTCTATCTTGAGCAACTGAGAAGGTAAAGTTTCCATACATGAGGAAGACTGCACAGGGGTGAAGATCCAGAGATTTTAGGTTTAGGATATCTATTAAATATCCAAAAGGAAATAATCTTGCATATAACTGGTTGGCCTAAAGTTTGGGGAGTATGTGTAGGCTAGATACATAAACATTGAAGGGTGTCAGTGTACGGGTGGTGAGTAAAGCCATGAGACTGAAGGGAGTGAACACAGACAGAGGAAACGTGGAGGAACAGATGACTAGGATATTCCAACACTTTTTAAAGTCACCAGAGAGATGAGAAGGGACCAGAACTCATTGAGTATTCACATATTTAATCTCCATTGACACCTTATAAATTATTATTCTTATTTTATAGTTGAAGTACCTGAAACACAGAGATGGAACAATTGTCCAAGGACCTTATACCTAAATATAAAGTTCTAAATCTGGGTTCAAACCCAGGCAATCTGGCCTCATACTGCATGTAAGACTTTTTAAACCTCCTCTGAAGACTTGTAATATACATATCTTGGCTGGCACACTTTAAAACACTTTAGGAGGTACTCAATAAACGTTATCATTATCATCATCATTATTTTAGGAATGCATGCAGTAATTGTTCCACAGAATTATTCTGATAGTCAGAAATGTCACATGCTATTTTCCCAATCTGAGCCACAAGGGCAACAAGTGAGTGACTTTTTTTTCTCTTAAATCTAAGTACTAGTTGTTTTTTTTCTTTATTCTCTCTTTTCTTTTTGTTTTTCCTAGTTTTTATTAGCAGTCAACTAAACCAGTCAGTTATTTTGAGGGCAAAAGAAAATATATGTGTGTGTGTGTGTGTGTGTGTGTCTGTGTGTATGTATCTTAATCATTATTTGACTCAGAGCACAAAGTTTCTAAGTATGTGATTTTAAGGCACCAATTTTGAAAATAAACGATTGTAATTTCATAGTATAAGAAACACATCTAGGCCGGGTGCAGTGGCTCACACCTGTAATCCCAGCACTTTGGGAGGCCAAGGTGGGCAGATCACCTTAAGTCAGAAGTTTGAGACCAGCCTGGCCAACATGGTGAAACCCCATCTCTACTAAAAATATAAAAATTAGCCCAGTGTGGTGGCACACGCCTGTAATCCCAGCTACTTGGGAGGCTGAGGCCCGAGAATCACTTGAGCCGGGGAGGCGGAGGTTGCAGTGAGTCGAGACTGCACCACTGCACTCCAGCCTGGGCAACAGAGTGAGACTCCGTCTCAAAAAAACAAAAAAGAGACACTATATCTAGCTATACTCTAGCTTTACCTGTCTAGAACTTTCTATGATGATGGATTATTTTGTATGATAATGCTATATATTTGTGCTGTCCAATACAGTACACACAAGCCATCTGTAGCTACTGAGCACTCGAAATGCAGCTAACATGACTAACTGGATTTTTAGTTTTATTTAATTTTAATTAATTCAGATAGCTATATATATATGGCTAATGGCTACCATATTAAATAATTCAACTTTAGATTTAGATTAAGACCCGGTTTTCAGGGCAACATAACCACGGATATTTGCCTGCAGCTATAAAATAATAAACATAACATGCAAAAGTACAAAATGAGGTGAGCATCAAAATATTGACACGCTTAATAATCATTGTCCCTTTTCTCCCATCCCCACTCTTTTTTAGGGTTACTGGGTGTCGTACCTTTATAATGTCTGTTTGATTTTTAATTACTGCCACCGTTTTCTAAACACTACGTGCTAACTTAATTTGAAAGCCATCTCTGTACCCTGCCCAACACACACACACACAGGGTCCTCTGAAAAACCAAATTATAGAATGAATATACAAGATGCGTCTCATTCCCTGTCTCAAATTCCGCCTCCTGGAAGCCTGGACCGACAGCTGGCTCTTTCGAGATCGTAGCCCTCGTCCGACACCTTCCCCATGGGGTTCTACGGACAAAGGGCGCCAGGGGCGTGGAAGCCACAGTTTTGGATTTCGTGGAGTAAGGGAAGAGCCACCCTCAGTGAATGTGTGGGTGTGTTCAGGCAAGGAAAGGAACTAGGCAGCAGCTACGAGGGAAGAATCCAGTGACCGCGCGTCCGTATACACGAGAGGAGGGAACAGATACCCAAGCAGGCCCCGAGTTACCTGCACATCCCCAGGGAAATAGAGGACGTGATGCTGGCGCGGCGGCTGCGGCTCCTCCTTCGCTGGGTCCCCGGGGAGGTCCTGCCGCTCCAGTCCCTCCCCGCCAGCCGCCAACAGGAGCAATTCGTTGCTGCGCTGCGGATCGGCTCCAGGCACGGCGGACAGCTGCAGGCACTG
>NW_012116266.1:9460183-9480088 GCF_000951035.1 Colobus angolensis palliatus
AGAGGCGGACGACCGCGCGCAGCGTGCGTAAGGAAAGGAAGGGAGGGGTGTGCGCGAAATCGGACTTGGGATCCCGGGGAAGACGGTGGGCGTGGCTTGAGGAAGGGCGTTTGTGATTGGTGGGTTCTGCCGCGGCCGGGAAGTTCGAACTTCGTCTGGAGAAGAATCGGCGAAGAGCAGAGTTGAACACAGTACTCCCAGCTGGAGCAAGGGGCAGTTGCAGCGCATGCGCAGCAGTAAGGGCGGCCGCAGGTCGCCGTTCAATAATACGAAACGTATAGACTTTTGAGTATACCAAGCTCCCTGTTTCTGTGGGTTCACCTGAGATTTATCTGGTCTTTCGGGCCTTAAAAGGGAGACAGTCCCAAAGATGTGAGTAATTCTGACCTGTCGAGGATTCCGTGGGAAGTCTTCTACATGCTCTGAAGGAAGGGAATCTCTTTCCTCATACCCTGAGTTTCCTGAGTACAATTATTATAGATATACGAAGATCTCTATGCTGATGGGGAATTTGTGGTTAGATATGAAGCTAATTCATCTCTGCTTGGTAGCGGGGAACAGGGCACATGGTCTAGGACAGGAAAAAACGGGGCGAGTCACTACGTATTACTTGGTGTTTTGCAACCGATGAGATTTGCTATTTGGAGGTTTTCGAAAACTAAACAGTGTAGGAAAGTCATGTGTGTCCAGCAACTATCTGTGTCCAGTTGAGTAGGAATAAGATTTAGGGAAATGTATGCTCAGGCCTGTAATCCCAGCGCTGTGGGAGGCTGAGGCGGAGGATCACTTGAGTCCAGCAGTTTGAAACCAGCCTGGGCAACGTAGGGAGGCCTTGTCTCTACTAAATTTTTTTTTTTTTTAATTAGCCGGGCGTGGTGGTGCATGCCTATAGTCCAAGCTACTGGGAGGGCTGAGGTGGGAGATTGGATCGCTTGAGCCCAGGAGTTGTATGCTGCGATGAGTTGTGATCTCACCACTGCACTCCAGCCTGGGCAACAGAAGCAGACCCTGTCTCAAAACGAAACCAAAAATAAACAGGGAAGTGTGTGCGTGCGAGGATGAGATGCAAGTACTTGTGAGGCAAAGCACTGTAAAGAGAATATTAATGAAAATTACAAAAACTACAGCCAACATTTGTTGAGGGTTTACTGTAGGCCAGAAACCTAAGCACTTTATATATAATCGTTCGGAGTTTATATATGTGTATTTAAGCACACATACTGTTTTCTTTGGTCTACATATGCAAATATTAACAAATGGCTTGGAGTAGGAACATAAATGAGCAAATGATAAAATATGATTTTATATATATATATAGACTTAGTGATTTAGTATGCTAACGTACTCTTGTCTAAATAATTGCATTCCATCTGACATCAAAATATTGTTATCAATCAAAAATTATTCAATTAAAATTACTAAGGAGATCTACTGCTTTCTAAAATAACTGGTTAAAAACAAGTAGAGATTAATTATACAATAATTAGTGTATAATGACATTTAGGCAACCTGACTTCACTCTCTTTTGCCAATTGCATACATGTTACTTTCCATTGTTAGATAGAGGATTGCTGAAATGTCATCTAAAAGTCCAAACATGTACATGAATTGTAAATGCAGCTTTTGATTTGTGGTCTTGTTTTTAGCTTGACCTTTTAATGAAATCTATTTTTATTTTTATTTTTATTTTTTTGAGACAAGGTCTTGCTTTGTCGCCCAGGCTGCAGTGCAGTGGCACAATCTCGGCTCACTGCGATCTCCACCCCCCAGATTCAAGTGATTCTCCTGCCTCAGCCTCCCTAGTAGCTGAGATCACAGGCGTGTGCCACCACGCCCGGCTAATTTTTGTATTTTTTTAGTAGAGACAGGGTTTCTCCACGTTGACCATGCTGGTCGCGAACTCCTGACTTCAGGTGATCTACCCACCATGGCCTCCCAAAGTGCTGGGATTACAGGCAGGAGCCACCATGCCCTGCCTTAATGAAATCTATTTTTATTGAAGAGAATGGAGAATGTGTTTTAGAAGGAAAATTGTAGCAAATATTAAATACTACAGAGTTGTCTCAGTATTGCTAAAATAATTAAGGTCTTTAAGAAATACAAGTAAGGATTTAAAGAGTAAAGAAACAGACTAAAGTAAGCACAAATGTTTCCCTACAGTCAAGGGATTTGTACAGCCCTATAGGAGACACCTCCAGAGAAAGTAACAGCTCTCAATTGATTCACAAGTCATTGCCGCTGCAATTCCTTCTCACAGATCCCCTTGATATTACTGTAATATCTATTTTCTGTCTCCATCCCTTCTGTCTTCTTCTAGGAGACCAATTTTGTAAATCACTACTTTTCTAACAACACTGGCACAGATGGCCCAGCATTCTCCCTTTTCTCAGAGCTGGTTTTCCATCCCAGAAAGAGGTCTTACATATACAAAGTTATTCTTATCAGTTGTGTGAGTTTTCTCTTCTCTAACTGATAAGGGTTCTGCACAGGGATTAGATTAATGCTAATAGTGTCCAAAAGGCTATAGCTCACCTCTGGACTCTTGAGAGTTCTCAAGGGATCCTGCTGAGCACTCCCTTTTTAATGCTATTCAATATAATAGAAAAGTTGCAAAATTGGAAGGAATCTGAGAAAGACTAATTTACAATGGAAAGGACAGCATTAAAAGGCACAAACTCCAATATCTACAGGGGCCAGGTCTATATTATAAATAGTAAAATTGGCCACAAGTAAACAATAGGGAATGTAAACCCTGGCAAACTAGAGAGATGTCGTATTTGAAGAAGGCAGTCACTATTCACTGCTAGCCAGTTGTAAAATGAAGGCAACATTTTGCCAAACCTTCATACTTGTTAAGAGATTTCTCGACACAAATCAGATACAGAGTTTTATGTTTCATTTGCCAACTTGTAAATGTTGACAACTAATTAAATTTGCTTGCAGAACACTGTATTAAATGCACATATAGACCATATTTGGCCTATGGGCCACAAATGTGCAACTTCTCTACTAAAAGGTGAAATGACTGGATACAGAAAGGCAGGAGATGGGGGGAAGAAAAAGACAAGACAGAAAAGACCGGGCATAGTGGCTCATACCTGTAATCTCAGTACTTTGGGAGGCCGAGGCAGGCAGATCACTTGAGGTCAGGAGTTTGAGACCAGCCTGGTGAACATGGTGAAACCCCATCTCTACTAAACAAACAAAAATTAGCCGGACATGGTGGTGGGCACCTGTGATCCCATCTACTCAGGAGGCTGAGGCAGGAGAATCACTTGAACCTGGGAGGCGGAGGTTGCAGTGAGCCGAAATTGCTCCACTGCACTCCATCCTGGGCAATACAGTGAGAGTCTGTCTTTAAAAAAAAAAAGGGCAAAAACCCTTAAATGTGGCTTTCTGTGAGCAATTGAGAGGGAAAAGAATGTGGAAATGATTTTAAGAAGTTCTGTAAGATTTTAATTGGATCACATTTGATGTACTTTAAGAGATTAAAAAAGTTTTACTTTTAAAAAATTATTCTTGGTTTTGAACAGGGTTTTTTTGTGTGTTTTAATAAGCTTCTTTGCCAAAACTGGTCCTTGAGAGGAACGGGCTTCATATGAGGTGTGCCACTCTAGCATATAATTTGGCTCCCAAAATGCTCAATAAAATAAAAATTAGAGAATGGAGCATTTGGGGATTTGAAAGCTTATTCTTTGGCTAGTTTCACCAGCTAAGCAACACCATGTACACTGTTCCTGTGGTATATAATTTATTAGAGACCTACTTCCTCAAAATGCAAATCACTGCATGTCAAGAAGGCTTTGGCTAAAGTCATGAAGATTTACTCCTATCTTTTTCTTCTAAAAATGTTATAGTTTTAGCTCATATATTTAGTTCTACACCCCCTTTTGAGTTTTGAATGCTTTGAAGAAGGGGTCCAACTTCATTGTTTTTTTGTTTTTTTTTTTTTCATGTGTCTGTCCAGTTGACCCTGTACCACTTATTAAAAGGCTTTTTTTTTCCCCATTGAATTATCTTGGCACCTTTGTTGAAAAACATTTGACCGTAAATTTAAGGTCTATTTCTAGACTCTCAATCCTATTTCACTGTTTTACATGCCTATCCTCATACCAATATGCACTGTCTTGATTATTGTAGCTCTGTAGTAAGTACTGAAATGGGGAAATATTAGCCCTCCAACTTTGATCATTTTTTTCAAGATTGTTTTGGCTATTCTGGGTTCCTTGCATTTCCATATACATCTTAGGGTCAGCTTAAACATTTTTGCAAAAGAGGCAGTTGGAATTTTGATCTCATATTCTCATATATGGCACCAAAAGCACAAGAGTAAAAAAAAAAGGGGGGGCATATCAGACTTTTATCTAACTAGAAAAAGTTTAGTGCTTCAAAGGACACTGATAGAAAATGAAAAGACAACCCACAGAAGGAGAGAAAATATTTGGATATAACATATTGGTTGTGTTAGTCCATTTTATATTGCTCTAAAGGAATACCAGAAACTGGGTAATTTATTAAAAAAACGGAGCAGGTTTATTTGGCTCACAGTGTTCCACAGGCTATAAAAGAAGCATGGCACCATCATCTGCTTCTGGTGAGGCCTCAGGAAGATTTTACCCATGGCAGAAGAGGAAAGGAGCTGGCATGTCACATGGCAAGAGAGCTAGCAAGAGAGAAGGGAGGAGATCCTAGGCTCTTTTTAACAACGACATCTCATGTGAGCCTACAACCACTCATTACCATAGGGAAGGCACCAAGCCATTGGCTAGAGATTTGCCCCCATGACCCAAACACCTTCCATTAGATCCTGCCTCCAGCATTGGGGATCACATCTCAACATGAGATTCAGAGGGGACAAACCTCCAAACTATACCATTGGTTAAAGGATTTATATCCAAAATATAAAATCCATTCTTACTACTCAGTAATAAAAAGAAAACCCAATTTTTTTAATGGGTAAAGGATCTGAATAGACATTTCACAGAAGATACACAAATAAACAATAAGCACATGAGAAGATGCTCAACACCATTAGCCACTAGGGAAATGCAAATCAAAACCCTAAGAGATACCACATTATATCCACCAGGATGGTCACAGTAAAAAGACAGATAATAAAAAATGTCAACAAAAAGTTGGGTATTCATGCATTGCTCATAAGAATGGTGTAGTGGCTTTAGAAAACAGTTTGATAGTTTTCAAAATGTTAAATGTAGATTTATCATGTGACCCAGCAATTCTACTCTTTGGTATATATTCAACAGAAATGAAAATATATAACCACACAGCAACTTGTTCACAGATGTTTATAGCAGTACTATTTGTAATAGCCAAAAAGTAAAAACAACACAAATGTGTATTAACTGATAAATGAATAAAAAATGTCATATATTCATACAATATGTTGATTTATTGAATAATAAAATATTAATCAATAATAACAAAAAGGAATTAGCCTGGGCACAGTGGCTCATTCCTCTAATACCAACACTTTGGGAGGCTGAGGCAGGAGGATTGCTTGAGCCCAGGAGTTCAAGACCAGCCTGGGCAACATAGTGAGACACTGTCTCTATTTTTTTTAAGTAATTAAATACTGATCTAAGCTACAACATGGATGAATTATGAAAACATGCTAAGTGAAAGAAGCTAGTCACAAAAGACTACATATTATATGAGTCCATTTTTATGAGTGCTCTAAAAATTGAGTATCTATAGATTCAGAAGTTAGATTAGTGATTACATAGGGCTGACGAGAAGAGGAACTAATTAAAGCCTGGTCACTAAGTCCACTTAAGGGGAGGAGAATTACCTTCCACCTTTTGAAAAGGCTCTACCTCTTGAGGGGAGGAGTATCCAAACTCTTGTAGACATTTTAAAACAACCATACCCAAGCTCATGCTAGACCCATCAGAATTCAGAGAACTTTGAACTTAAGCACAAGGTGAATAAAAAATAAGGTACAGCCGAGTGTGGTGGCTCATGCCTGTAATCCCAGCACTTTGGGAGGCCGAGGTGGGTGGATCACAAGGTCAGGAGTTCAAGACCAGCCTGACCAACATGGTGAAACCCCATCTCTACTAAAAATACAAACAAAAATTAGCCGGGTATGGTGGCATGTTCCTGTAATCCCAGCTACTCGGGAGGCTGAGGCAGGAGAATCACTTGAACCCAGGAGGCAGAGGTTGCTGTGAGCCAAGATCGTGCCGTTGTACTCTAGTCTGGGTGATGAGAGAGCCTCTGTAGGAAGAAAGAAAGAAAGAAAGAGAAGCAGAGAGAGAAAGAAAGAGAGGGAAGGAAAGAAGGAGGGAGGGAGGGGAAAGAAAGAAAGAAGGCTTAGCTAAGACTAGATTATTGTCAAGTCCAACAGCGCTTAAAGGTTAAAAAACTGATTGTATGAGACTAAAACATAACCTTTATCTTGAAAAACCTGGGAAGCCACTGAAGAATTTTAAATAGGGAAACTCATGATAAGGTCTGCACTTTAGAAAGATCACTGTTACAGCTGTATGGAGAAGAAATTGAAGGAGGCAAAAATGCAGTCAAGGGAAGCCAGTTGGACAGCTACTTCAGTACTCCATATATGTCTTGTTATTTATTGTCACAATAATGCTGTATATATAACAAACCAATCTCAAATTCAGTAGCATAAAACAATAGTACTTATCATTGCTCATGATAGTCAGCTGGGCAGTTCTGCTGATCTGGCCCAGTATCAGCTGAACTTGGCTAATCCCTGTGTTCAACTGACAGAAAGGTTAGGGGCTGGATTATTTATTATAGCTTCACTTGCATGTCTGGTGATTGGCTAGCTATTAGCTAAGGCAACAAAGGTGACTAGACTATGTATCACTTACTATCCAGAAGAGTAGTCTGGGCTTGCTTATTTTCATGATGGTGGTGCCTAGGAGAATGAGCAAAAGTGAAGCCGGGACTTAGAACTTGCATGTTATCCAGCTGCTGCATTCTATTAACCAGAGCAAGAAATAAGTCCAGCTCAATTCAAGGAGTGAAGAAATAGATTCCACCTCTTAATGGGAAAAACTGCGAAGTCACATTGCATAGGACATAGATATAGACAGGGTTGAAGAATTGTGGCCATTTTTATAATCTACCACAGTCCACTCTCTGGCCACAATTATTCACATCCCTCCTCATGATCCCTCTTCCTACTCCAAAATATGGTATTGTGGCATTTGAGAAAACAGCAGAAGCAGGAAGGTCACTCTCATCTTCCTCTCATTTTTCTTTCCTGGAGCAGCCATAGAACTTAATTTCCTGACCTTCCCCTGAAGTAGATCATATGACCTTTGTGTCAGAGGTTCCTTTCTTGTTTTCGGAGGAAAGGAACATCCTTATCTCCGAAGGCACAGGGTCACAGGAGAAGGATCTGAACAAACAAGCCTTGCTAAGTTCCCCCCAGTTTATTACCATTAGATCACACCACCTTTGTCCATACGTCTCAGCTATCCACTTCCTCATCAAACATAGCATAAAAATATACAAATTTCCCTGTTTATTTAAGTCTGCATTTCTGAAAGCTTCTGTGTCGTGTTAAACTTATATTAAAGAAATTTGAATGCTTTTCTCCTATTAATCTTTTTTGTTATAGGGGCCTCAGCCATGAATCTGGTGAATGATGAGAAGATAAGTCTCTTTTCCCATATACTCACATACAAATACATTCACTCCTACCCCAAGACACCCTAATTCTCATCCAATCATGGTTTCATACTTCAGAATTTCATGTTCTATATCAGGTACCAATGTGGCAGAACCTCCTGATATGCACTGTAAGGTGAAAAAGGTTACCTGTCCCTTATACACTCAATATTTAGTGGTGAAATAAGGAGTGGAAAGTCACATAATACTTCCATTCAAAAAGAGGAAAGTTAGCACACTTCAGTCCTTGGTTCCGAGCTGTTCTGAAATTCATCTAGACACATGTTATCAGATCCCTCTGTTCCTGGGAAAGGGAATATTCCTTGAATGGGGCCCAACTTAGGTCTCTGGGAGTGACTCTGTATTCCATTGTGTTCAATGAGTTTTGGCTCTAGATTCTGAGCAATATACTATGAGACACCTTTTCTTCTCCCTTATCCTTTGGATACATTTTAAGTAGCTCATGTTGGCAGCTGACTAACTTTCTTAACCTGCTTTCTGCCAATGGCAAATTAGCGATCCAGAGGTCTTTTTGCATGTTCGAATACTCTCAGCCCTTTTAAGGGCATGCTAATAGCTTTTTTACCTATAAAATTTACTTAAAAATTGTGTGTTTCCTATGCAATTTGATTATAGTCTATGCCATGCTCCAAAGCTCACAATCATAATTGTTTTTTTGGTTTGGGTTTTTTTTTTTTTTTAAGACAGGGTCTCACTTTTTTTGCCAAGGTTGGAGTGCAGTAGCACAATCATGGCTTACTGCAGCTTTGACCTGCAAGGCTCAAGCAATCCTCCCACCTCAGCCTCCCAAATAGCTAGGACCACAGGCACGTACCACGTTCAGCTAATCTTTAAATTTTTTTTGTAAAGACAGAGTCTCCCACTGTTGCCTGGGCTGGTCTCAAACTCCTGGGCTCAAGCGACCCACCCACTTTAGCCTCCCAATGTGCTGGGATTACAGGCATGAGCCACTGTGCCCAGCCTCCACAATTGTTTTTAAGACATGCCTCTCACCAGACACGGTGGTGTGTGCCTATAGTCCCAGCTGCTCTGAATGCTGACACAGGAGGATCACTTGAGTTCAAGAGTTCTGGGCTGTAATGCACTATACCAATTTTGTGTCTGCATTAGCTTCAGCATCAATATGGTAACCTCCAAGGAGCAGAGGACCACCAGATTGCCTAAGGAGGGGTAAACCAACCCAGGTCAGAAACAGCAGGTCACAACTCCCGTGCTGATCAGTAATGCGCAACATAGTGAGATCCCATCTCTTAAACAAATAATAATAATAAAACATGCCTCTCTGTATAGAGATTTTTACTTTGGGAAGAGGTTTCTGTGAGACCATGACCTTAAAATTCCAAAACCCCTCTGCCCTGCTGATAAGGTCTAATGGTTATTACTTTAGTTCTTTCAAAGACCTATATGAAGGATCTTATATTTATACTCTTGATCTTATCTGTATCTGTGGCTACCAGGCTATATTCTAATTGGAGAAACTGGAGATAGAAAGTTTTATTTCCCAATATAAGAAGTCCTGGGCCCTCTATACTCTCTTTATATTTGGTTTGACTACTGGCCATTTTTAACTCTTGTCTCTTTCGTTCTGTATCTTTTCATACACAACTAGGAGTTGATGCCATCAGCATTCTTACTGAACTCTTTAGTGGAATAGAGAAGTTCATAAAATGCTTCTGAGAAGATGGAATCAATAGGAATTTCTGTATTCCTCCTGATAAGTACAACTAAAAACCCTGGACATTATTTATGAAACAAACTGAAGAAGACTCTGAAAGGTAGAAAGGAGAAAGCAGACCAACTAGGGACCTCAGGACTCAAGGAACAAACTGGTGGTGATACCTTGGGTATTCTTTTTGCGTCATATATTGCAGAATTGGAGCTGAAGAAGCCAGCACCTCAGAAATGCCCCTAGGCATAGACCAAAAAACGAAAGAAAAAGAAAAAGAAAATCCTCAAAAAGAGCTTGTAAGCCGGGCGTGGTGGCTCACTCCTGTAATCCCAGCACTTTGGGATGCTGAGGCGGGCAGATTGCATGAGCTCAGGAGTTCAAGACCAGGCCGGGCAACATTGTGAAATCACGTCTCTACCAAAATAATTTAAAAATTAGTCAGGCATGGTGGCACATATCTGTGGTCCTAGCTACTTGGGAGGCTGAAGTAGGCCTGGGGGCTGGAGGTTGCAGTGAGCTGAGATCGTGCCACTGCACTCTAGCCTAGGTGACAGAATGAAACTCCATCTAAAAAAGGGACCAGGAAAGCCAGAAGCAGTGGCTCACGCCTGTAATCGTGTTGGGAGGCTGAGGCAGGCAGATTTACATTAAGGCTCACTGTTTGTATTAGGTTGGTGCCATTAAAATGGCAAAGACTTTTGCACCACCTAATATTTATATTCTATGGATTTTGACAAATGTGTACTGCCATGAATCCACCATTACAGTGTAATACTGAATAGTTTCACCAAGCTAAATATCCCCTGTGTTCCACCTAGTCATGGCTCCTTTGGAGATCTCTGATCTTTTCACTGTCTCCATAGTTTACTTTCTCCAGGATGTCACACAGGTAGAATTAGGTAGTAGCCAGCCTTTTCATATTGGCTTCTTTCACTTAGCAATATGCATTTAAGTTTCCTTCATACCTTTTTGGCATGATAGCTCATTTTTTTATTGCTGAATAGTATTCCATTGAATTTATGAATCAGAGTTAATGTATTCATTCACTTATTGGAGGGTATCTTGGTTGCCTCCAAGTTTTCAGCAATTATGAATAAAGCTGTTATAAACATTTGGTGTGCAGACTTTTGCTTGGACATAAGTTTTTAGGTCATCTGGGTAAATACCAAAAAGTGCAACTGCTGGATTGAATGGTAAAAGTACGTTTAGTTTTCTGAAAAACTGTCAAACTATCTTCCAAAGTGGCTATACCATTTTGCATTCTTACCATCATTAAATGAGAGATTCCATTGCTCTACATCCTCACCAACTTTTGGTGTTGTGAATGTTTTGGATTTGGGCCATTCTAATAGGTGTGTGATAATAACTCATTGTTTTATTTTGTAATTCTCTGATGATGTATAATATTGAGTGTCTTTTTATATGCTTATTTCCATGTGAATATTTTCTTTGGTGAGGTGTCTGCTTAAATCTTTTGTTTATTTGTTAATTGGGCTGTTTGTTTTCTCACTGCTTAGCTTTTAAGAGTTCTTTAATTATTTTGGATATCAGGCCTTTATCAGATACTTGTTTTGCAAAGATTTTTTTCTAATCTGTAGCTTGTCTTCTTTCTCTCTCTCTCTCTCTCTCTCTCTCTCTCTCTCTCTCTCTCTATCTCTCTCTGTCTCTATGACCAGGTCTCACTTTGTTGCCCAGGCTGGTCTTGAACTGGACTCAAGCAATCCTCCCACCTCAGCTCCCCAGAGTGCTGGGATTACAGACGTGAGCCACCATGCTTAGCCTTTTTTATTCTCTTAACAGTGAATTTCACAAAGCAGAAGTTTTAATTTTAAGGAAGTCCAACTATCAGTGTTTTCTTTTATGGATTGTGCTTTAAGTAATGTACCCAAAAAGACATCACCAAACCCAAAGTCACCTAGATTTTTCTCTGTTGTCTACTGGAACTTTTATAGCTTTTCATTTTACATTTAGATCTGTGATACATTTTGAGCTAGTTTTTATGAAAGATGTGAAATTTGTGTCTACATTTATTTTTTATTTTGCATGTGGATGGACAGTTGTTTCAGCACCATTTGTTGAACTATCTTTGCTCCATTGTATTGCCCTTGCTCCTTTGTCAAAGATTAGTTGACTATATTTGAGTGGGTGTATTTCTGGGCTTTCTATTCTGTTTCATTGATCTAGTCAGTAGTCTTTTAACAATTTCCCTTATTTGCTTATGCTCATTTGAGTTGAATTTTTATCAGTTGCAGCAGAAATATCACTGATTAATTCAAGCACCACGCTAATCTCTTTATATAAATTTAATCACAAAGTTATTCTGAAATAAATGAGGAAAATAAGACTTAGCAAAGTAAAGTAACACGTTCAAGATCATACCACTAATAAGTGACAGAACCAGCACTTGAAACCCAGTCTCTCTGCCTGTCTATACCATACTACCTATCAAAGATGACCTTGTTATTCCTTAATGGGACTAGCATAGTTGCTCTAATATTTTGTCTTCTGCTAGTAACTGCCTTTAATGACACTATAGTTGCTTTCTAAATTACATACTTCCTCCTTAGCCAGCATTTAAAGCCTAACCTCCTTCTCTAGCTTTTTCCAATACTCTGTTACATGCTCAGTGGGACTACACTATCATCTTGTATTACACCCTCAGTTTTACTATGTCAGTACTGTTACTGAACGTATTCCTTAGGTATTGCCTCTCCAAGTATTAAAACTCTTTTTGTCAGAGTCATCCCAATGGCCATCTTCTCCCTCAAACTTTCTCAATTCTGTACCCCCATCCCACCCTAAAACTAGAATTGAGCGTTCCTTCCTGAAAATAATAAATAATTTCATTTTAACTTATTTTGTGGCACAACTTGTGCCTTATGTTTTTGTAATATGAAATTGATTTGTCACTACTATATTGTCACCTCCTCAACACATACACTATATAAAACCTGGCATTTATTTTTTTAAAAATTTGAGTACATAATATTTATACCAAAAACTGTACTAAGTGCAAGGGTTGCAAAGATAAAAGACATAGTCACTGCCTTATGAAAGTCAACCATCTAATAGGAAAAGTCAGACCAGAAAGCAATTACTTTTCTATAATTTAAGTTTAATATGGAGGTACCCTCTGGTACTGTGGGACAGATCATAAAGTACAGAGCACATAACACGATTTGAGTGTGGGAAAGAGGGAAGACTCACCAGAGGAGAATGAATTGGAGTTAGGCAGCTGAGTCAACAACATACGCAGTAACAGAAAGATCTAAGAGGGCATTACACATTTGGAGCGCAAGTAGTTTGGAATACTATAGTGCTTGAGGTAAAGAATGGCAAAGGATGAAGCTGAAGATGTAAGGAGGTGTCATATCTTTAAGAAATGTGTCAGTTCTGCAGAGGAGTTTGCATTGTTATCCTGAAGGACATAAAAATCATAAGGTTTTAAGAAAGGAAATTTCGTGATCTCATTCATGCTTAGATAGTTGTTCTAACAGCTTTGTGGATAATAGATTGCAATTAGCTGGAATAATAACAGGAAGTAAGACCAAGTAGCAAGATATTACAGTAGTCTAGGTTAAATAGTGTTAGGCCAAGAAGAGGGGACATATATGACAGTTATTGAGGAATAGAATCTATAAGACTTAGTGACTTCTTGTATATGAAAAAGAGGAATCAAAGATAATATGCAAATTATGATTTGTGTGATTATCAAAGTCTGTGCTAGTAGTTAAGGGAAAACAATAGGAAGAGCATATTCAGGACACAAGTCAAGTGTTTATTTTTAAATTTTTTCATTATGAAAAATTCAAACACAAAAGTAGAGAATGGTTTAATAACTTTCTCTTATACCCATCACCCCAGGTTCAACACTTTTAAGGCATTAGTCACATTTGCCTCACTTGCTTCATTTTTTTCTTTTTATTCGTTTGTTAGTTTTTCTCTCTTTAGAATTTTAAAGCAATCAAAGGCATCGTGTCTTATATACTCTGTATACTTCAAGGTCAGTTGTTCTATTAAATGTTCTATAGTAAGAAAGTTCTATATATTCCATTGAATTTCTATAACATATTGAAATACAGGCCTTTTTAAAGGCATAATGGTTAATTGTATGTGTCAAATTGAGAGGGCCACAGGGTGCCCAGCTGCTTGGTTAAATATTATTCTGGATGTGCCTGTGAGGATGTTTTGGGATGAGATTAACATTTGTATTGGTACACTGAGTAAAATAGATTGCCCTTTTTCATGTGGGTGGGGCTCATCTAATCGATAGAAGGCCTGATTAGAACAAAAAGCTGAGTAAGGGAGAATTTGCTTTCTCCGCCTTTGTCTTTGAGCTGGAACATCCTGCCTTTGGATTTGTACTGGAATTCAGACCACTGGCAATACTGATTTACAGATCTCCATACTTAGACTGGAAATATACCATCAGATCTCCTGGATCTCAAGTTTGCCAACTACAGATCTTGGAATTTCTTAACCTCCATACTTGTGAATTTTCTCAGTTCCTTATAAATACCTCAGTGACTCAGAAGGCTGAGGCAGGACAATCACTTCAGGCCAGGAGTTGGAGACCAGCCTGAGCAACATACATAGCAATACTTCGTCTCTGCAAAAAGAGTACAAAAATTAGCTGAGCATGGTGGCACATGCCTGTCATCCTAGCTACTCTGGAGGTTGAGGCAGTTCGATCACTTCAGCCCAGGAATTTGAGGCTGCAGTAAGCTATGGTTGCCACTGCACTCCACTCTGGGAGACAGAGTGAAACCCTGTCTCCAATACATAAGTAGATAAAATATCACTCTGTCTCTCTGTGTCACCCTTTCTCTTTTTCTGTGTGTGTGTGTGTGTGTGTGTGTGTGTGTGTGTTTGCACATGGATATAAATGTACCTTATTGGTTCTGTTTCTTTGAAGAATCCTCACTAATACTACAAAAGTTTTGTTTTTTATTAATTTATTAATTAGTAAGCAGTCATTTTTGTGCAATATGCCACATATATTTCTGCCTTCCATTTAATAGCTTTTTGTGTATATGCAATATAGTTTTTCAATTTCTGTAACACTAGACTCCACTATATGTACAGTACAAGTCAGTTAATCTTTCCAAATCACCGATTTACATTTGAAAAAATGTATATAAAAATACATAAGAACGACAGTAATTTTCTTGACACAAATGACAGGGATACCTGGAAACTCTGAAGGTTAAATTTAACATCATTAGTTTTCCAGTCTCACTAAAAAATTGATCCAGCTTTGCCCTATTTTTTTAATTTTTAAAAATTATTATTATTATTTTTGTAGAGTCAGGATCTTGTTATGTTGCCCGGACTGGTTTCGAACTCCTGGGCTCAAGCGATCCTCCCACCTCAGCCTGAAAAAGTGCTGGGATTACAGGAATGAGCCACCATGCCCCGCCAAGGTTCCCTATTTATGAATGAATTCAACATATAATTTGGTGGTAGTGCAAAGTAATGTTTCAAGATCTCAAACTCTCTGAACCTATTAACCTAAACAGTTACTTTCCTTGCCAGTTTAAAGAGGTGCCCTTTCCTCTTCTACTGTATAAATTACCAAGACCCATCTTCTTTCTCCTCATCTGCAACAGCCGTCTTGCCAAGAGAGCCTCTACTGCCAAAGGAGCTTTCCCAGGAGGTTCTGTCATATTACCAGAGGGTCTGATGCTACTAGAAGATAAACAACCCCTTCTCACACTGCCAAAATTGGGAGAGATGTGCTTCCAAAATGAAAATTGGAATTCATTTATTCTTAGAAACAATGTTAAAAGATAGGTACTTAGTACATCATGTATTAAATGGCTTCTTTGTGGTCTACTCTAGGAACATAAGACTGTTTATGGCACCTTTATTACAAGTTCTAAACAAACTTCTCTGGAAAAGTCTTGAAAATTAACTTGGCGGCTTCCTATATGTACTGGTTACCAAGGAGTGGGGAACAGTTCACCTCAGCAAGAAGGAATATTTTATTGCTGACATTGTTTAGAATTGATATCACATGATGATTATCATTGAAAAGCAGATCTATTGGTTTTTAAATTTTCTCCCACATAAGGCATCTTTGGTTGCCTGCTCCCAAAGCTGATGGTTTTACTCTCCCCTCAGCCCCACAACTTTGTACACCACTGCTTACATGTACATTAGAAGCTGGGAAGTGGAAATTAGAGTTCTGTTGTAAAAAAATAAAATGTGCCAGGCATGGTGGCTCACACCTGTAATCCCAGCACTTTGAGAGGCCAAGGCAGGTGGATCACGAGGTCAGGAGATCGAGACTATCCTGGCTAACACGGTGAAACCTCGTCTCTACAAATAATACAAAAAATTAGCCAGGCATGGTGGCGGGCACCTATAGTCGCAGCTGCTCGGGAAGCTGAGGCAGGAGAATGGCGTGAACCCAGGAGGCAGAGCTTGCATGAGCCAAGACCGCGCCACTGCACTCCGGCCTGGGCAACAGAGGGAGACTCCGTCTCAAAACATAAATAAATAAATAAAAATAAAAATAAAATAAAATGAAGAATTCGGAAGGATAAAAACCTGGCATGAATCTGTGTTCTCCATTTTACCAGCAAGACAATTCAGGCCTAGTAACATCCTTTCTGAGCCCCAGCTTTCCCTTCACTAAAATAGAGCTAAGTATCTATTTTTGTGAGCATTAAGTAATGTGATTTAAAGCATCTGGCACTTAGCATATACTCTTAACTAAAATTGATTTTCCCCTGCAGTAAACATTTTCATATTTTCTGGTAGCTCGGGATGTTTTGAATATATTTGCTATGTTTAGGGAATTTCCAATCTTAATATAAGTGGTGCTTCCCCAAGGTAAGCTCTGAAAATTTTTCCAGACTCTCAAAGCTAGGGCCAGCACACCTGCAGAAGACGGATTTGGAAGTTAGCAGCTTAAGAAAGGGAAGATTCTGCTTTGAAAACAATTTGCTGATAAAGGCATATGACATTTGGGATGGCAGTGCTTGCAAGGCCACAACTAGTGCAGTAGTGGCCTTGCTGGGCAGTGGGAGTGGCAGCAGTTACATTTAGTGTTTGGTAGGGCAATAATAAGTTGTGGCAGTGACTGTGTCATTGGACCAGTTTTATGGTATAGTTTAAGCATTGTTTCTGGAAGCCTAATTCCATGCCTATTCCTCTAGCCTCCCATTGATTCTCTGAGTCCTCCCATCTCCTTTTAGCAAACTTCTTTTCTACTCACTCAGCCAGAATTAGCTTCTATTGCCTACAACTGTGAGCCCTGACTGACAACATATTTCTTCCTTTGAAGAATTGTTACCTGTAACAGGCTAAGAAGAATATTAAGGTGGAGACAGTAATGATGTAATTTATAATCACTGTAAACAAAGGTGCATAATGCTGGAAAACAAACTCTAGAAAAGTTTAGTGAACTATTATTATATAGCAGAAATTGAAGACTATCTTTTAAGGAAATTATACATAATATTGGGATATTTTTGCCAAGTTTCTCTATTACTGTTGGAAATAGTTGGAGACCTTAGACTTTTTTTTGTCCTCCAAAAGAAATTATATTGGCCGGGCGCGGTGGCTCAAGCCTGTAATCCCAGCACTTTGGGAGGCTGAGACGGGCGGATCACAAGGTCAGGAGATCGAGACCATCCTGGCTAACACGGTGAAACCCCGTTTCTACTAAAAAAATACAAAAAAACTAGCCGGGCGAGGTGGCGGGTGCCTGTAGTCCCAGCTACTCGGGAGGCTGAGGCAGGAGAATGGCGTGAACCCGGGGGACGGAGCTTGCAGTGAGCTGAGATCCGGCCACTGCACTCCAGTCTGGGCGACAGAGCAAGACTCTGTCTCAAAAAAAAAAAAAAGAAAAAAAGAAAAAGAAAAAAGAAATTATCTTAAAACTAGTTTATACAAACACAAATTTATACAAATTTTCAATCTCTGGATATTGATTCTTTTGTTTTTGTTTTTCTTTTTTATACACCCTCTCTCTCTCACCAGGCTGGAGTGCAGTGGTGCAATCTCAGCTCACTGCAACCTCCACCTCTCGGGTTCAAGCAATCCTCCTGCCTCAGGCTCCTGAATACCTGGGATTACAGGAATGCACCACCACGCCCAGCTAATTTTTGTATTTTTAGTAGAGATGGGGTTTCACCATGTGGGCCAAGCTGATCTTGAACTCCTGGCCCCAAATGATTCACCTACCTCAACCCCCCCAAAGTGCTGGGATTACAGACATGAGCCACTGTGGCGGCAGGCCAATATTGATTCTTTATAGCAGTCCCAAGTGAGTTTTTCAAGTCAAAGCCAGAATCAAAATGAATCAGGCATTATATGGCATATTAAATTTCTAGAGCTCAACTCAGCTCCCCTGATCTCTTAGCAGCAACAGCAGAGTGGCAGCTCTCTCTCACTGCAGTGGGGAAATAACAAAGCAAGAATAAAACTGCTGTTGCAAAATGAAGCACATCACCACATTTCTGTCTAATGCGTTATACTTCATGAGTCTCCCAGGAACCAGAAAAACACAACAAAGTCTTTAAAAGTGAATCCAGATGTTGGCCATCACTATAGCAGTGCTTTAATTATCAAAAAACAAAGAAATAACTCCTTAGGTACATTCTAAGCAGGTGTTTGTTCACAGAAAACAGAATAGCTGAAGAAACAGCTGTGGCATTGTATCTGCTTCAAGACTAGGGAAGAAAATTACAACCTAAATGACAGAGAGACTACCCAGGGAGAGAATAGAAAAATCACAATTATCAGAATTTTGCAAGTATTAGCCTATATGACATAATGACTGATTAATATTAATTACTCCATTTTACAGATGGGAAAACTAAGTGCCTTGTATTATAGTCATGCCTCATTCAAAACCTGTCAGTCTTTGACAAGTTCACTACATGATGAATTTATTTTACCAGATCCTTTATGCATATCATATAGTATGGGCTTGTTTTAAAAATATATATGTATTTTTTAACACAAATAATTTTCATTTTATGAAAATTAGAAAATAAAAATTAGCAAAAAGGAAACCTTTAAACCATCTCTAATAACTGCTAACTTTTTAGATGAGTGGATTTTACATCTGGATCTATGGTTAGGCTTCACAGGACCTGTGAACCTCTGAACTAACTAAAAAATGACAATATGTTTTTTCCTGGGGTGAGACTCTATATACCTTTCATCAGGTTCTCAAGGGTCTTTTATAAAAATTAATAACTCTCCATTCTCTAGATTTTACATATGTGACTAGAAGACCAAAGATTCATCACAGCTTATTAGTCGCAGCTTGAGAAGGAAGGAGGCCTTTGTCTAAATGTTAAATGGGCCCAAATAATAGTAATCTCTAAAATTTGGCTTAGCTTTTGTATAGCAATCTTGCTAAATTACTGAATATTAGGAAAATATTTCCTTTCTTCTTTAAGATTTATACTTTTTCTTTTTGTTTCTGCACATGTGTTTGTATGTGCAATCTGACAATTTCCTGTTTTACAGCTCGCATTTAAGATCTGGCACAAATGAAGTATCTATAAGGAGCAATAGAGTCAAGGTGGTAATCCTGCGGATGAATAACTGAAACCTGATATACTTGACAGCAGAAAATATAAAGCAAATTGAAAAGGAGAGAGTGTGGAGATAAATAAGGAAATGTAAGAACTGATGAAGTCACTTGGATGGATTAAAAAAGCTAGGAGTAAGGGCTTTGTTTGTGATTGAACTTAAGAGAGAATTGAGGGACCATCTACCTTTGATGTTAACGAGATAGTAAAGAGGAAACATATTTAGAGATACCTTTTGGTGAAAAACACAGAGATGGATGTGTCATTTGATGCATCACATTATTTATTCAACAAACTCTTAGTGAGAACTTACTGTGTATGAAAGACTATGGACTGAAACATATATAAGAAATAACTTTTGGCCCAAGGAATTTACAGTATAATTGAGGAAACAATACAAATCACTTCTGCAAAGTAGCAGAGACACAGATGAGGAATTGTAATGTTTGTGAAATCAAAGTGGTGGGAGTAGTCAAAAAAGTGTTTACAAAATAATATTCAAAATGGGCTTTAAGGTAGAAATCAGATGGGTTGTTACCTGGAAAACAAGGAGAGAAAGGACAAGGCAGGAGAAGAGAGCAAGTACAAAGGCATGTGGAGGTAGGAAAGCATGGCATGGGTAGAAAATGCCAGGTAAATTGACATTGTGGGGAAAATAACGAGTTTAGTGTGGGTGAGCACAGCAAATAATGACTCTGGTTTCTGCAAAACCCTAGGGGGAAAAAAAGTGAAATCCTGAACTATGGCGGTAACAGAGGGGAGAGGGAAAAGAGGATTAAATAGAGAAATATCTAGAAACTAAGAATCTCAAGATTTAGTACTTCTTGGGGAAGCCATCGTGAATGCTGGCTCCAAAGCTGCATTATCAACAAACTAAAATATTGATACCTTCAAGTTAAAGTCCCGGCCGGGCGCGGTGGCTCGCGCCTGTAATCCCAGCACTTTGGGAGGCCGAGGCAGGTGGATCACGAGGTCAGGAGATCGAGACCATCCTGGCTAACA
>NW_012116266.1:9483133-9485397 GCF_000951035.1 Colobus angolensis palliatus
CTTATTATTTTGAGATATGTTTCATCAATACCTAGTTTATTGAGAGTTTTTAGCATGAAGCGGCATGGAATTTTGTTGAAGGCCTTTTCTGCATCTATTGAGATAATCATGTGGTTTTTGTCATTGGTTCTGTTTATGTGATGGTTTACTTTTACTAATTTGTGTATGTTGAACTAGCCTTGTATCCCAGGGATAAAGCCAACTTGGTCGTGATGGATAAGCTTTTTGATGTGCCTCTGGATTCGGTTTGCCAGTATTTTATTAATGATTTTCGCATTGATGCTCATCAGGGTTATTGGCCTGAAATTTCTTTTTGTTGTTGTGTCTCTGCCAGGTTTTGGTATCAGGATGATGCTGGCCTTATAAAATGAGTTAGAGAGGAGTCCTTCTTTTTCTATTGTTTGGAATGGTTTCGGAAGGAATGGTACCACCTCCTCTTTGTACCTCTGGTGGAATTCATCTGTGAATCCATCTGGTCCTGGGCTTTTTTTGGTTGGTAGGCTATTAATTACTGCCTCAATTTCAGAAATTGTTATTGTTCTATTCAGGGATTCAAATTCTTCCTGGTTTAGTCTTGGGAGGCTGTATGTGTCCAGGAATTTATCCATTTCTTCTAGATTTTCTAGTTTATTTGCGTAGAGGTGTTTATAGTATTCTTTGATGGTAGTTTGCATTTCTGTGGGATCAGTGGTGATATCCCCTTTGTACTTTCTTATTGTGCCTATTTTATTCTTCTCTCTTTTCTTCTTTATTAGTCTTGCTAGCAGTCTATCTATTTTGTTGATCTCTTCAAAGACCCAGCTCCTGGATTCATTTATTTTTTGAAGGGTTTTTCATGTCTCTATCTCCTTAAGTTCTGCTCTGATCTTAGTTATTTATTGTCTTCTGCTAGCTTTTGAATTTGTTTGCTCTTGCTTCTCTAATTTTTTTAATTGTGATGTTAAGGTGTCGATTTTAGATCTTTCCTGCTTTCTCCTGTGGGCATTTAGTCCTATAAATTTTCCTCTAAATACTGCTTTAGCTGTGTCCCAGAGATTCTGGTATGTTGTGCCTTTATTCTCATTGGTTTCAAAGAACTTATTTATTTCTACTTTAATTTCGTTATTTACCCAGTAGTCATTCAAGAGCAGGTTCTTCAGTTTCCATGTAGTTGTGTGGTTTTGAGTGAGTTTCTTTTTGTTGTTGTTGTTGTTGTTTTTTTTTGAAACAGAGTCTCGCTCTGTTGCCCAGACTGGAGTGCAGTGGCATGATCTGAGCTCACTGCAAGCTCTGCCTCCCGGGTTCACACCATTCTTTTGCCTTAGCCTCCTGAGTAGCTGGGACTACAGGTGCCTGCCACCACGCCCAGCTAATTTTTTGTATTTTCAGTAGGGACAGGGTTTTACCGTGTTAGCCAGGATGGTCTCAATCTCCTGACCTCTTGATCCACCTGCCTCAGCCTCCCAAAGTGCTGGGATTACAGGTGTGAGCCACCGTGTCTTGAGTGAGTTTCTTAATCCTGAGTTCTAATGTGATTGCACTGTGGTCTGAGAGACTGTTTGTTATGATTTCTGTTCTTTTGCATTTGCTGGGGAGTGTTTTACTTCCAATTATGTGGTCAGTTTTAGATTAAGAGCAATGTGGTACTGAGAAGAATGCATATTCTATTGATTTGGGGTGGAGAGTTCTGTAGATGTCTATTAGGTCTGCTTGGTGCAGAGCTGAGTTCAAGTTCTGAATATCCTTGTTAATTTTCTGTCTTGTTGATCTGTCTAATATTGACAGTGGGGTGTTAAAGTCTCCCATGATTATTGCGTGGGAGTCTAAGTCTTTTTGTAGGTCTCCAAGAACTTGCTTTATGAATCTGGGTGCTCCTATATTAGGTGCATACATATTTAGCATAGTTAGCTCTTCTTGTTGCATTGATCCCTTTACCATTATGTAATGGCCTTCTTTGTCTTTTTTGATGTTGCTGGTTTAAGTCTGTTTTATCAGAGACTGGGATTGCAACCCATTTTTTTGTTTGTTTGTTTTTTCTTTCTTTTCTTTTTTTGCTTTCCATTTGCTTGGTAAATATTCCTGCATCCCTTTATTTTGAGCCTATGTGTGTCTTTGCACGTGAGATGGGTCTCCTGAATACAGCACAATGATGGGTCTTGACTCTTTATCCAATTTGCCAGTCTATGTCTTTTAATTGGGACATTTAGCCCATTTACATTTAAAGTTAATATTGTTATGTGTGAATTTGTTCCTGTCATTATGATGCTAGCTGGTTATTTTGCCCG
>NW_012116266.1:9486107-9505689 GCF_000951035.1 Colobus angolensis palliatus
AATTGGGACATTTAGCCCATTTACATTTAAAGTTAATATTGTTATGTGTGAATTTGTTCCTGTCATTATGATGCTAGCTGGTTATTTTGCCCGTTAATTGATGCAGTTCCTTCACAGTGTCAATGGTCTTTACAATTTGGTTTATTTTTGCAGTGGCAGGTACCCGTTGTTCCTTTCCATATTTAGTGCTTCATTCAGGAGCTCTTGTAAGGCAGGCCTGGTGGTGACAAATTCCCTCAGCATTTCTTTGTCTGTAAAAGGTTTTATTTCTCCTTCATCTATGAAGCTTAGTTTGGCTGGATATGAAATCCTGGGTTGAAAATTCTTTTCTTTAAGGATGTTGAATATTGGTCCCCACTCTCTTCTGGCTTGTAGGGTTTCTGCAGAGGGATCCGCTGTTGGATGATGGGCTTCAGCCCTTTGTGGGTAAACCGACCCTTCTCTCTGGCTGCCCTTAACATTTTTTCCTTCATTTCAACCTTGGTGAATCTGATGATTATGTGTCTTGGGGTTGCTCTTCTTGAGGAGTATCTTTGTGGTGTTCTCTGTATTTCCTGAATTGAATGTTGGCCTGTCTTGCTAGGTTGGGGAAGTTCTCCTGGATAGTATCCTAAAAAGTTTTTTCCAACTTGGTTCCATTCTTCCCCCTCACTTTCAGGTACACCAATCAAATGTAGGTTTGGTCTTTTCACATAGTCCCATATTTCTCAGAAGCTTTGTTTGTTCCTTTTCATTCTTTTTTCTCTGATCCTGTCTTCACGCTTTATTTCATTAAGTTGATCTTCAATCTCTGATATCCTTTCTTCTACTTGATCAATTTGGCTATCAATATTGTGTATGCTTCATGAAGTTCTCATGCTGTGTTTTTCAGTTCCAACAGGTCATTTATGTTCTTCTCTAAACTGGTTGTTCTAGTTAGCAATTCCTCTAACCTTTTTTCAAGGTTCTTAGCTTCCTTGCATTGGGTTAGACATGCTCCTTTAGCTCAGAGGGGTTTGTTTCACCCCTTTTTTCTCTCCCCCTGAGTATCTTAGGGCTAAGAGTTGGAATAGATGTCTTTGTGTCCTATTGTTGCTTTCAAACCATTTTACTGCCAGCTTCCTATAGGTTATCTCTTTCCTCAAAATTCATTCCCTCTTCTTCCCTGCTTATTGCTAATATTTAATGTCCTCCCTCCCCTTTCATCCACTGAAGACTTTAGCTTTTGGTTCATAGTTCACGTTTCACCTCCTTCTGTTCCTGCTGCTTAAATTTTTTTCCTTGCAGATAACCCATTTTATACCTGCTTTCTTAGTTCCTTGATCTCACCTCCACACCTTTTCTTGCATTTCACTCTGGGCACACTCCCATAGCCATTTCCCAAATTTATCAGAACTGAAGTCTGCACTATCTCTGAAATCTTGGCTGAAATGTTTGACTTTTTGACTAATATCCTTTTCTCCTTTGTGCTTTTTTTTCTGTAGAACTCCTATAGCCACAATTTGTTGATTTAATGCAGACTCTCAATACCTTAACCCACTGATTTTCATTATCAATCAACCCCTTCTTTATTCTGCCTTCCTATTTGACTAGCTTAATTTCTATGGGTGATTATTATGACTCTTTTGCTAATACCTAGCTTTACTTCTTTATTCATTCTGCTTGGAGAGGTAGAGAAACTTGTCTGATTGGAAAATTTGGGAAGAATATACTGGGCATGCTCAACTCAATTCCTTCCTTTTACCTACTCTTTGCAGGTAGGTAATAAACCCATACATTTCTCTGTAATCCTCTGACCTTGTGCCAAGATGGGAAGAGGCCTGCCCTGGTGCAGTGCTGCACTGTGGGTGGGTGAATGTGCTAATTCTGTGGTTTGGTAGTAGGAAACTCATTTGCCCACACGTGTAAAGTATATTCATCAATATACCAGCTTAATAAAGGTGATAATTTGGCTTCTTCTATCTTATTTCTTTGTCTCCTTTCTCAGTTGTTCAGAACTCTAGCAGGGAAGATTTTGGTTTATTTGGTTTCCTCAAAGACCTCAAATTTATATTTCCCTTCTCTCTCCTCTATATTGTTAATATAAACATGAGCAGTATGGTATGAATTATTCTGCACTTTGTTCTTTTCGCTCAATTATATATCTTAGAATTCTTTCCCTATCATCACAGACAAATTTACTTATTTCTTTTAATAGATACATAGTATTTCAATATGTAGTAGTACCCCCAAAAATGTATCATTTATCGAGACAGTGTTGCTATTGATGAACATTTGGTTTTCTGTCATTTGATAATACAAAGTGCTACAACTGAAATTACTATATATACATTTTCTGTGTGCATGAGAGGAGAGGTTTTCCTGTGTGCACTGTAGGAGAGGTTTCACATTAAATTCATAATTATAAACTTCAATTGAGACACTCAACATGACCTGGAAATATTATTTTATCTACCAAGTAAGTGCAGTTTTCCACTTTGAGTCAATTATTTTATACCTTCCTTCCCACTCACCTGATGACAATATTTTATATTTAATTTGAGGGAATTCATCAGACAGGAGCACTCTCATCTTCCCACTATCAAAATTTATAGACTTAATTATGTGTGCCATCTTTTCTTTCCTTCCCTAACAAATGAAGAATATGTTCCTTCTCCCACTGTTTGTGTTCTGGATCCTACTTCTACTTTCTTCAAGCCCTTCATCTTTTCAGTTACTCCTTCCCTGTACTGTATCACCACTCTTTCCCATCCACATTTAAAAAGAATGTTTTTTAAAGCCTTTCACTATTTATTATCCTCTAGCTACCACCATTTCTCTGAATCTTTTCACAGTAAAACTTCTGGGAAATTAGCTTTATTTATCACTTCTTATCAATTCTTCAACTCAGTCCTGACTGGTTACTATACTCTGTCACTTCACTGGCACTTCTCTTATGAGAGTCATCAACCGTGTACATGCTGTTAGATGTAAAAGATACGTCTCTGTCTTCATTTAGCCCAGCTTCTTAGCACCTTTTAAAATCCTTAAAGACTTTTTCCTTGAACACTCTTCTTGGCTGTCTTCAGAGAAATCGTGGAAACCATAGTCTCTTGGTTTCTCAACTACTTCACTAGCTGTTCCTTCTCAGTCTGTTTATCTTTCTTTACCTTTTCTCTAAATACTGAAGTAAATAACAGTTCAGTTCTAGGCTCACACTTCTTCATACATTTTTTATACATTTTCTTCCTAAGTAATCTCATTAATTACCAGTGTTTTTTTTTGTTTGTTTTTTTCAGACAGGATCTGTGTTGCCCAGGCTGGAGTGCAATGTTACGATCATAGCTCACAGCAACCTCCACCTCCCGGGTCTCAGGTATTGTCCTGCCTTAGCCTCCCAAGTAGCTGGGACCACAAGCATGCACCACCACGCCTGGCTACTTTTTGTGTTTTTTGTAGAGACGGGGTTTCATCACGTTGCCCAGGCTAGTCTCAAACTCCTGGATTCAAGCCATCTGCCCACCTCAGCTGCCCAAAGTGCTGAGATTACAGGTGTGAGCCACTGTACCCAGCTTTATTACTGGTGCTTTTAACTCCTATCTATAGACTGATAAGTCCAAAATTTTTATCTCCAGCTCAGAATATCTTTTTTTTTTTTTTTTTGAGACAGAGTCTCACTCTGTATTCCAGGCTGAATGCAGTGGCATGATCATAGCTCACTGCAGCCTGAAACTCCTGGGCTTAAGTGATCCTCCCACCTTAGCCTCCTGAGTAGTGAGGACTCTAGGCTCATGCCCAGCTAATTTTTGTATTTTTTAAAAAAATAAAGACAGGGTGTTGCTATGGATGTTGCCCAGGCTGGTCTTGAACTCCTGGCCTCAAGTGATCCTCCTGCCTAAGCCCAAAGCACTGGGATTACAGGCATGAGTCACCATGCCCAGCCCAGAACTTTTCTTTTCGCATATTCTATTATTTAGGTAGAGTTGTATCATGCAAGCATTTAATTTACATGCTGACTTTGAACACTATTCCTAATGTAAGATTTAAATTTTAACTGACATATCCACTTGGGTGTCTCACAGACACTCAATATGTCCAAAATGGATATCTTTGTTTTCTCTTAAACGTATCCCTACTACCTTCAAACTTCCTTGTCTCAGTCAACCAATCCAGCATCCTCCCAAATTCTGATTACTTAACCCATAAATCTTGTGATATGTACCTAAAATACAATCCACACTTCTTACCATGACCTAAACATTGTATGACCTATGTATTATCCATATTTCCAATGTCATCTCTTTCCATTTTCCATTTTACCCGTGGTGTTTCAGCCATACTCATCTTTGATTGCCTAGAACAACCCTCCTCTGCAGCTTTAGGGCTTTTGCCTTTCTCTGCTTGTTTCACTCTTCTGTTTTTTTTGGCTAAGTCCTTATTTTCTCAGGTCTCAATTTGTGCCTGTCTAAAGTCTTTCCTGACTTTTCTATTTAAGGTAGGTTATCCTCTTCCCACTACTATATTCTTGTCTCAGCCTCTTGTGGAGTTTAGCTTGAATGTATTGATCTAAAACTCAAAGAAGAAGGCATGTACTAATTAGGGAAGAATGCACATGGGCATAGGTAAATTTAGGGAACAGATGGTGTATTCGTCTGTTCTCACACTGCCAATAAAGACATACCCAAGACTGGGTAATTTATAAAGAAAGAGGTTTAATTGACTCACAGTTCCACATGGCTGGGGATGACTCATAATCATGGCTGAAGGTGAATGAGAAGCCAAGTCACGTCTTACATGGCAGCAGGCAAGAGAGCCTGTGTAGGGGAACTCCCCTTGATAAAAACATCATATCTCATGCGAAGTATCACAAGAACAGCATGGGAAAGACCCACCTCCATGATTCAACTACCTCCCACAGGGTGCCTCCAACAGAATGTGGGAATTATGGGAGCTACAATTCAAGATGAGATTTGGGTGGGGACACAGCAAACCACATCAGATAGACAAGATACTGAGTTTCCTGCTAAGAAGGAAACAGGACTATCAATTGAGAGTAGGGGCCTTGAGAATGGTAGAAGTTTGTAATAGCTACTTGGGGTGAGAGGTGGGGTGAGATAGGGCATTTTCACCAAATAATTGGCAGAGTATTGAGTAAGAGAATTGGCAGAGTATTAAGGTTCCAGCTGAGACCAGCATGAATTTTTTCCACAAGCTCAGGTGTGCAAAAAATACCATGTTATTTTTTTAAAGGCAATTTAAAATTAATTCTACACCTCAAGTTAATGAGGGTGGAGGGTAATCCATTCTCAGTCATTATTGTGACTCCCAGAGTTGTCCAAAAGCCACAGGTATTTTGGAGCCCCCTTTTGACGTCCAGATATAAATTATCAGTTCATACTGCTTGCTACTGAAACAACCATTGCTACCAACCCTTGACCAGTCCTTTAGATCCAATAACTCCGCTGCCTGCTTGGGGAATAGAAATATGTTGCTAGTTGGTAGTTCCTGTGCCTCTAGTCCAGCTTCCCTACATATCCTCTTTTGTCTTACCACATCTCTGGTGCTAACATTCTGGGATCTGACAACTTCTGACCTTTCCCAATAAAAGATGTAATATAATGGTTATAACTGTGCCTGGAGAAGCAGATGAAAAGAAAAGTTTAAATTGTTTTCTAAGCCAGATTGGAGAGAGTGGTGGAGCATATAATTAACTCTAATAATTTGCTAAGAGATGAGCTGCAAGCTGGTGGGAAGTACAGAATCCTATTTTGCCAAATCAGGTAATTAAGTTTTAAAAACATTTACTGTAAAACTTTAGAAAATGTGAAATTTGAAATATGTTGGCAACACATTTCCTGGGAAACTAAATTCTAGAGGATCAGCTTGAGTATAGTCTCAGCAGTTGACAGAGCAAGCAGAGCTCAGTTGCAGTGGATTAAGGATGGCTTCAAATTCTTTGACATTCCTCCCATGGAGAAATGGGGTCTAATTCCTTAATCCTTTAATCTAGACTGGATTCAGTGACTTGCTTCATCAATGGAATACACTGAAATAACATTTTGGAACTTCTGAGACTGTCATAAAAAGCTGAAGGGCTTCTATTGGGCTTCCTGAAATGCTCCCTTTTGGATCCCTGAGCAGCCATGTGAGTTTAACTACTCTGCAGGAGAGAGTATGTGGAAAGGAACCTACCTAAGCCCAGCCTCCTTGTTGTCCACATGAAGACACCAGACAAATGAGTTACACTGTTTTGAACTCCCCAGCACAACCCAGCCACCAGCTGAATACCACCAAATTACCTTCTGGTTAAAGCCTTATGGAGCAAAAGAATCACCTATTCAATTTCTGCTTGAATTTCTGACTCAAAATACATCAGGTATAAAATGATGGTTTTTTTAAGACACTAAGTCTTGGGGGAGTTTATTATAAAGCAATAGATAATTTTGAAAAGAAATAGAACAAGCTGAAGTCCCAATAAGAACTCCATGGTTTCATGTATTTCTTTGATGGAATGGTCTTGGAAGTAACATCTAATTTTGACTGAGGGATCATATCTAACCAGTGATCTATAAAGCAGTTTGGGATCTCTAGCCTGCGCATGATCATATATATATGTATACACACACACACACACACACACAGAAACATATATATAAACATATATATGTATGTATGTGCCCCATAGCTAGGTAAGTCAATTTACAATGATGAAGTAAATCAAATTCATAATAATAATGGTTAGGTTTAGTGATAAATGTTGTAATTACTGCTGTTATATTTGTGGATTTTTTTTCTTTTTTTGAGACAGATTCTTGCTTTGTTGCCCAGGCTGGAGTGCAGTGGTACAATCATGGCTCATTGCAGCCTTGACCTCCCAGGCTCAAAAGATCCTCCTGCCTCAGCCTCCCAAGTAGCTGGGATTACAGGCATATACCAATACACCCAGCTAATCTTTGTATTTTTTGTAGAGACAGAGTCTCACTATGTCGCCCAGGACCGTCTCAAACTTCTAACCTCAAGTGGTCCTCCCACCTTGACCTCCCAAAGTGCTGAGATTACAGTCATGAGCAAACACCCCTGGCCTATTATTTTAAGTATTTAAAAAGTTAAAGAGGATTTGATATATTAGCTTGTGGTTTAAATTAGGAAACTTTAAGACAATTTGATGCTAGACATCAGATTTTAATTTGAAGCTAGACTTCAGATTTTAATTGGAAATATGTAAGATAATTAATAATAAATATGTAAGATAAATGTTTAAATAGTGCTTGAATGTTTAAGGTAGCCCTGATTTAACACATAAATGAGTTTCATTCATTAGACTAATAATAGTTATAAATCTTAGATTTTGCTTATTGAATTATAAGTCTGCCTTGTTAGTTGTTTGAAGTGGCTCAGATAAACATGAATCTTAAATTTGTCAATATAGTTTACAATGGTTAAGATAATTTTTTTGTAAGTGGGGGATTAACTGTTTAAGGAATTTTAATATTGAACTTATGAATTAATTGAACATTAATCAAGAATAAATGAAAGGATTTTTATCCTCCAGCAGATTGGTAATGATGAAAAAGTTGGAGAAGATGAAGACCATGTTACTTAAGGGAATGTAAAGCAGTAGAATCGTTTGAAACACTATTTGGCATTCCTTACAACCCAGTGATTCTGCTCCTAGATATTTACCCTAAAAAGATTCCTACATGTATACACTAAGAGATATGTGCAAGAATGTTCACAGTAGCCTTGTTTGCAATAGCAAGACAAAACAAAACAAAAACTGAAAATAACCCAAATGTCTATTCACAGGAGCATGGTCATATAAATTGTCATTTATTCAAATTATGGAATATTATAAAGCAGTGAAAAACAAGTTAACTATAACCAGATGGAATAACTTTGGTGAGTCTTGGAAATATAATGTTGAGTAAAAAAAGCAAATTATAAACAAATGTAAAACATGACACCAAGTAAATTTGCAAGCAGACAGCTGAACAATATGGTTTAGGAATACACACATACATTTATGGACAAAGCTATTATAGATAGATCTAAGCACATTCTACCCAAAAAAGAAAACCTATTATGGAAAGCAAAGGAACTGTAAATATGAAAATAAAATGGGTAGTTATTTTTGGAAGGAGTGGCAGAGGAAGAGAAGGGGATCAGGAGGGGATCAAAGGATCTGAAAGACAATGTTCCTTTTTAAGCTGGGTTGTGGCTACGTGGATGTTTACTATTATTATTATTATTATTATTATTTTTTGAGACAGGGTCTCGCTCTGTTGCCCAGGCTGGAGTGCAGTGGTGCGATCACAGCTCACTGCAGCCTTGACCTCCCAGGCTCATGGGATCTTCCCACCTCCGCCTCACAGGTAGCTGGGACTACAAGCCCGTGCCACCACACCCAGCTCATTTGTTTATTTTTTGTAAGGACAGGCTCCTTCTGTTTTCTCAAGTTGGTGTTGAACTCCTGAACTCAAGCAATCCTCCTGCCTTCGGCTCTCAAGGTGTTGGAATTACAAGCATGAGCCACCACACCAGCAACTGTATTATTCTTTAAATCATATACGTATACAGTTTTGTAGGGCTTGGCCCGTGGCTAACGCCTGTAATCCCAGCACTTTGGGAGGCCAAGGCGGGTGGATCACCTGAGGTTCGGAGTTCAAGACCAGCCTGGCCAACATGGTGAAACCCCATCTCTACCAAAAATACAAAACATTAGCCAGGTGTGGTGGCAGGCACCTATAATCCCAGCTACTCGGGAGGCTGAGGCAGGAGAATCGCTTGAACCCAGGAGGCGGAGGTTGCAGTGAGCCATGATCATACCACTGCACTTCAGCCTGGGCAACATGAGTGAAACTCCGTCTCAAAAAGAAAAAAGGTATATAATTTTATATGTGTCATTTTATATATATGTGTATACACACATACATACACATATATTTTTCTGTAGTATTGTAACCAAGCGACTTAGCTTCAAACCACGTTTTAAAACATTTTTTCTTTCTTCCTTTCTCCTCAGTCTCATGAAGTAGCTTTAAGACAAACTACAATTGTTTATTTCTTCCTCTTGAAATATAGCCTCAGAATGTGCTGTGAACCTCCACTGCCTTCCCTTTCCCACTTTATGCTCCCATGCCTTATGCATATTTATTTCAAATGCTTGTTAACACACACCATGCTCACTTATCTGGTCATATCTTTCTTTAGTAGCTTCAGGGTCCGGATCCTGACATGAACCAGACACCTCCAGAATTCTATCCCAAGCAAAAGATTACTTCAAGGCCAGAACTCACTCCCTGCTGAAGACTGAGTGCAAGATCCACTGAGATTAATTTGTAACCTGATTGGGCCCACAGTGATGCTAGCCCCTTCACCAGATGGAACAATAATTCCAGACAAGCCATCAGAGCAGGTCACACCACTTGACACCTCCTAGCCCCCTTGCCTCTCCTGCATTCCAAACCCCTTTCTTTAAAATCCCCGTGTTCCCGCCATAATCTGGACAGTGCCAGTTGTTAGAAAGAATTCTGGCACTCTTTTCCTTGTTAGCATGGATAAAAAAATTCACTCTCTTTTTATCACGCCTCACTCTTGTTATTTTGGCTTCTTTCTACAAGCGGTGAGCAACCAGACCCCCTTTGCTGGTTACAGTATGAACTATTTTATTTTTTTAATCCACAATAAAATAAAATAAAATCATTAGATTTCAAAGTGGTGTTTAATGGTTTAAGAAAAACTAGTTTTATATTTGCAACTTGAATATATTGGATATTATTAAAAGCACCACAATTGTTAAGTACTGTAGTACCTTTTCATCTTTGAAAGCCTTTAGAACATTTAAAAACTCCACTGGCATAGCTGATACCTTTCTTTCTGGCTGTCTTTTCCCCCTTCCCATTGGGGGCACCTACCATAATATTGATAGGGACAGGAGGCAGGGAAATTCTTAGCAGAAGAGGGTGGGTACCTGGTGAGGGCCCCACTTTCAAGCCTAGAACCTGGCCCAAAGTGTGAACATGCATTCCTGTTTTCCTGCTCAAGTGTGCCTTTTCCAAAACCACCCATGGCCTGTCCCAACCCAATCCTGTGCCCATAAAAACCCCAGTCTCCAGCAGCAGAGAGCAGAGAAGAGGAAAAGCAGCTGGATATCAGAGACTGCAGTTTGACATTGGAGAAAAGCAGCTTGACTTCAGAGGGACAGCTTGACAGCATGGCTTCAGAGAAGAGAAGATCACCTTCCTGCTCCGTCCCCTTTCCAGGTCCCCTTCCCACTGAGAGCCACTTACACAGGCAATAAAATCCTCTGCATTCACCACCCTTCAATTCATTCATGCAACCTGATTTTTTCCAGATGCTGAACATGAGCTCAGGTACCATGGGTGCAGACACAAAAGGCTGTGACACTGACCCTGTGCCCTCACTGGCAGAAAGCAGCTGCCTCATGCAAAAAGGCAGAAGGCCACTGAGCTGTTAACACTTAAGCCATCTGCAGATGGCAAAGGTAACAGAGAGCTGACTGTAACACTCCTGGGGCTTCAGGGGTCGCCAGTACTCCCTGCCTGGATGCTGCTTCGGGAACCACATGGAGTTTTGCTCCTGCTGGTGCTCAAAAACAGTCACCCCGGCTCCTGCACCCACTCACCTGTGTGCTCCCTCCTTCGCAGGGTTGAGCACAACCCCTCACAGTTCAAGTAAGTGGAGTTTGCCCCTGCGAACACCAAAGTGGCTGGCTAGCTCCAGAGCCCATACTGCAGTTCCTGCCTGTGAGGGGATCAGGGAAAATTTCCTTCTTCAATATCTTAGATGAATTTTGGCTTTTACAAAAGATAGAAAGAGCTTGTTGAATATAACTGACTTTTGCTTTTAAACTAAACTAAACAGCTACACAACTCTCCTGACAAGGGAATACACAGCATGGCTTCCTACTTGAAATGTGGGGGGAGAGAAAACGGGGAAATATAGAGAGGACAGGCACAAACTGATAAATTAACTTTCTATAGATGTTTCATACTTCTATAATTTTTCCACATTCAATTGTTTTTCAGGATTTTTAGCATTTATGTAATCCCTATCAGCATATAGTAAATAACACATTCATTTAAAAACCCTATATCCTGTCTTAATAGCATTCATAGCCAGAAGATATTCTTCTCTCACAAATATTTTTTTTTTAATTTGCTTAAAATTGGTCTATTCCTGAAAGTCAGTCTTTCATCCTGGCATCTGAGTCCATGAAAAAGCCTTAAGTCATCCCTAGTGACTTTATAATCAAATTCCCTTCAACCAAATCCTTGTGTGTGCATTTGCTGACTTAAAAGAAAAATTTCCCAACTGTGAATTGCCCTTTAGGTTCTGGATTCTGTGCTCTTCTCTTCAGAAATTGTTTAGCGTTTTTCCTTTAGCAGAATTTTCTTTTCTCATCGATCTTAAGGGAATAATTAGGCGTGATGTAAATTCCAGAACCCCTTTACCGTTCTTTTCCTGCATTTGACATTCAGTTTTCCTCTCCTATTTATTCATTCATTGTGTCCCTGTACCTTTTGCTGCTTTTCATTTTGACTCCTTTTCGCTGTGTGTAAATGTTCATTCCCTGATTCCCAAAGTAAACACAAGACACTTAGTATAATATTTGGTTGCTTTTCTGCCCCATATTTCTGCTGCATCTTTGTTTTGCTTGTCTCCAGTCCTTTTCAATTTGTTTGCTCATACCTTTCTCATCTCAAACATAATTTATCCCTTTTACCAAACATTTTCTCCTGGTGTTACTCCTTTTTGAGCTCTGACTCTCTTTTTCTTGGTCACAACTTACAAAAGTTTCACCTGGGACAAAAGCAATAGATTTGCTCTCTGAATTCTCATTTGGTATTTTATGATAAGGAAGAATTAGTTATTATCCACATTTTACAGGTGCCTTAAGATGATATAGAAAGGAAAATATTAATATCATAGCTTAAACCATATGTTAATTTTTTTTTTTTTTTTTTTTTTGAGATGGAGTCTCACTCTGTCGCCCAGGCTGCAGTGCAGTGGCGCGAACTCGGCTCACTGCAACCTCCACCTCCTGGGTTCACACCATTCTCCTGCCTCAGCCTCCTGAGTAGCTGGGACTACAGGCGCCTGCCCTCACGCCCAGCTAATTTTTTTTGTATTATTTAGTAGAGACGGGGTTTCACCATGTTAGCCAGGATGGTCTCCATCTCCTGACATCATGATCCGCCCGCCTCGGCCTCCCAAAGTGCTGGGATTACAGGAATGAGCTACTGCGCCTGGCCTGTTAAATCTTTTAGAAAGGCAAACTAGAGCAGAGAACTCCTACCTCCACATCCATTACAACCTGGTGCCCCATCACCTGGGTCCAGGGACCATCTTCATTAAAAGTTGTCCTTGGTGCCTTTCTACTCCAAACTCACAGATGTGCAGATTTAAGAAATGGGGCCCTGGAATCTCCATTTTAAACATAACTTCCAGGGTTATTCTTAGGCACAGTAAAGTTAAAAAAAAAAATTTAAGCCACTGATCTAACTCTGCCTACTAAGATAGCTAAGGAACTGATCCTTTCTGTGCATATACAATGTGTCTAATATCGTGCTCCATTTTATTCTTACATATGCGTATTATAGCTAGTCAGGAACAAAATGACTTTAAACACTTGCCCCCAGGCATGGGTGTAGGAGCATGACTGACGTTCTATACTCATAGTTGTTTATTTTTTAAGATGGAGTTTCACTCTTGTTGCCCAGACTGGAGTGCGGTGGCACGATCTCAGCTCACTGCAGTCTCCGTCTCCTGGGTTCCAGTGATTCTTCTGCTTCAGCCTCCCAACTAGCTGAGATTACAGGTGCCCACCACCATGCCCGGCTAATTTTTTTTCTTTTTTTTTTTTTTTGTATTTTTAGTAGAAACAAGATTTCACCATGTTGGCCAGGTTGGCCTCAAACACCTGACCTCAAGTGATCTGCCTGCCTCAGTCTCCCAATGTGCTGGGATTACCATGCCCGGTAACCCCACAGGGGGTTTTTAAGAAATAAAACCTCCTAAATTGTTTAACAAGAATTTACATTAAAATAACATAAGCTATTGATTGGCTTTACATTATCCTGGTATTACAAATTCTAGGAGCAGAAAGGTAAAGATAATGGGTGAGGCAGCTAGTCAGGAACAAAATGACTTGAAACAAATGCCCTCAGGCATGGATTTGGGATTGGGGATTGGAATGACTGAACTTCCATTCTTCTCTCTGGGCCTGATAAATTGTGCATTCCTGACATAGCTTAGACTGCTCTAAACTATTTTTCTTTTTCTCAATACATTAATTACAATAAAAAATATAAATATTGCAGGAGCACAGGGAACTTTATCCCAAAATATGGCACCCTGGTATGATGAGTATTTTGAGTATTAAAGGGCCTTTGAAATCAACAGACTCTGGAAGAGACTTTTCTCCTATCTACGTGAAGATCAGAGGGACTCCCTAAGGAGAACAATGTTTTTTTCTTTCTCTCCCCATTATTTCTTTATTGCCAAAAAGCAGACCAAGAATGTAACCACACCTGAACACATTTTTTCATAAGATAATACCTGTCCCTCAAGTTAATCTCTCCTCCTAGATCACTCATTCTCCCTAGTAATCAGTTATCATCCCTCAACAGAATTTCCTATATTCCCCATCTTCCCTCTCTCCTCTAAAATAACGCTATGTAAGTATTTGGGTTCCACTGGAAATATGGGGTAATTACTCTGTGGTTCTCCTCCATGTGAACATTAGTAAATTTGTAGGCCTTTTCTCCCATCAATCTGCCTTTTGTCAGTTCATTTTTAAGCAGATCTTTTAAGGGCAAAGAAGTGTTCCCTTTGCCCCTACAGCATTATAGAAAACATTTTGTGTTTCAGTGGAAAACTATGCCTTGTCTCTAGCATGCCCTTCTGGGTTACTATTGGATTCTAGCCTTGTTCATTGTCATTGAGTTGTTTTGCCCCTCTTTGTGGACAGTTATTCATGGGTTTGCAGATCTGTCCTTTCTGCTAGTGACCATGGCTGAAATTTTAAAATTGAAAACTGGCTTAAAACTTACCAGTTCATATCAAAGTGCTGTTCTCTTCCCAGTGGGCATAAATTATTGATTTGAAATAAGAGTAGACAAACAGAAAAGACTAACAAACCAGATGTTCTGTCACCTCTCACCCAGCAGAGACAAGATCTCCATAAACTTTTAATTTGTTTACAGAGATCACCAAATAATCTGACAATAAAACCAAATTCCCAACGGGAAATAATTTATTGGCCATATATAGAAGCCAAAACTAAAGTCACCCCAGAGCAAAAATTAATTGAGAAAAACCGAGTCTGTTAAAGTCTAATGGGTTCTTCTTGCCCACTGCACAGGTAAAGCCAATATAGTGAGACAGTGGTGTTGCAGCAGAGAAAGAGCTTAATTATCACAAAGCAACCAAACAAAAGAATGGCAGATAATTTTCAAGTTTGCTCTGAGAATTTGTGGGCTAGGGTTTTTCAAGGATGGTTTGGCAGGCAGAGGGCTAGGGAATGGGGAATGCTGAATTGTTGGGTTGCAGATGAAATTACAGGAGTGTAAAACCTGTCTTCTTGTGCTGAGTCAGTTCCTGGGTGGGAGTCACAAAACTAGTTGAGTCAGTTTATTGTTATGGGTTATCGATCTGGGTGGCACCAATTGGTCCATCACAGTGTAAGGTCTAAAAAATGCCTCAAACACCAATCTTAGGTTTTACCTTAGTGATGTTATCTATAGGAATAATTGGGGAAGTTACAAATCTTGTAACCTCTAGCTACATGACTCCTGAGCAGTAAGCAGTTATGAAAAGACAAATTATGAAACAATGCCTTGTTAAAGTAAAACTGTACATACATCTTAGCAGAGGAAACAATGCCTGGTTGGAATTTAACTATGCCTACATCCTAATAGAATTCAGGCCTCTACCATAATTCTAACCTTGTGGCTAATTTTAGTATTACAAAGGCAATTTTGGTCTCCAAGCAAGGAGGAGGTTACTTTCTTTTTTATTATTGTTATTATTATTATTATTATTTTCAGGTAGAGACAGGGTCTTGCCATGTTGCCCAGGCTGGTCTCAAATTCCTGGGCTCAAGAGAACCTCCCACCTCAGCCTCCCAAAGTGCTGGGATTACAGGTGTGAGACACTACACCCAGCCAAAAGGGTTAGTCTTGGTAAAAGACTGTTATCACCTTTGTTTTAAAGTTAAACTGTAAACTGAATTCTTCCCATAGTTAGCTTGGCCTATGCCCCAAAATGAGCAAGGACAGTTAGCTTGTGAGCTTCAGAAGCAAGATGGAGTCAGCTATGTTAGATTTCTCTGTCATGATTTTTGTAAGACCTCATGTCTTTCAAACAATAAAATAAAAATAAAATCTCTGTAAGGAGCTCTATTCTGACTGGCTTATAGAAATAACTAAGTTCTTATATAAATCGAATGTTCCTAAAATTCCAGAAAATGAAGAAATTGAACTTCTAATACTTTCAGTATGCTAGATTTAAGAAGTATTTTTTACTGCAACTAACTAGGAAGTGTTTTAGGAATTCACATTTGGCTGGGCACAGTGGCTCACACCTGTAATCCCAGCATTTCAGGAGGCCAAGGCAGGCGGATCATGAGGTCAAGAGATGGAGACCATCCTGGCCAACATGGTGAAACCCTGTCTTTACTAAAAATATAAAAATTAGCCAGGCATGATGATATGTGCCTGTAATCTCAGCTACTCAGGAGGCTGAGGCAGGAGAATCGCTTGAACCCAGGAGGCGGAGGTTGCAGTGAGCCGAGATTGTGCTACTGCACTCCAGCCTGGGTAATAAGAGCAAAACTCTGTCTCAAAAAAAAAACGAAAGAAAGAAAAGGAAAATAGAAATTACTTCGGTTAAAAATTGTAATTAATGTATATAAATGGGATAATACCTCGGAGCAACAGTTTCAGAGAAATACAGTTGACCCTTGAACGGTGTGGGGGTTAAGGATACTGACCCACCTCTCAGTAGAAAATGCACGTATAAATAAATAAAATATAAATATGTTTTAGAGACAGAGTCTCACTTTGTCACCAAGGCTGGGGTGCAGTGGCACGATCATAGTTCACTGAAACCTTCACCTCCCGGGTTCACACTATTCTCCTGCCTCAGCCTCCCAAGTAGCTGGGACTACAGGTGCCCGCCACCTCGCCCGGCTAGTTTTTTGTATTTTTTAGTAGAGACGGGGTTTCACCGTGTAGGCCAGGATGGTCTCGATCTCCTGACCTCGTGATCCGCCCGTCTCGGCCTCCCAAAGTGCTGGGATTACAGGCTTGAGCCACCGCGCCGGGCCTGCCTAGATAATTTGTAAGTAAGATTGAATACTATAACATTGATTATTAAGTATCTTTTTTTTTTACTTGTTAATTGTTTATTAAGAAAGAAATTATTTCTTAGCCCACATAGTCATGTTTCATAGTTCAGGAACACAAGTCAGTGACAAACTTCTAGGTAATTTAATTCAAAGAAATTTTTCATATTCCAGAATCATTTTGTATTATGAAAGATACCAGCCTTCCTCATCTTCTTAAAATCTTTCATGGAATCATAATTTTTGTAGAAATCTGCACGTTTCCTTTCTTGGTTCAACCACAGCAAACTTACAGAGAGCCACAACCCCAGGAATACAATGCTCCAACGATATGAAATTGCAGCTGTTTGGCCAGAAGGTCACACATCTGAGGTTTCATAAAAGCACTGGAAGCCATGGAAGTTACTGTCCTTGATAAGTACATCAGCCTCAAAACCAGTATCCTTCCTGGCTGATAGAGAAATGAACAGCACCTATAAGCATGCTTGTAAGATTGTGCTTTTGCTTCTTATTTTTACATGCTACAGAGAGACAAACTTGGGGTTTCTTACTGTGTTCATTTTTGCCACCTTGGAAATTTGTATAAAGTATGGCTATAGAAAGTTGTGTTAAACGTTTTCATGAACACTGCAGGACTGCAAGGATGCTGGTGTGTAACATGGTTGTCCACCTCCTTTCCCTCCCACTCCCCAATTTTCTATGAAAACAGAAATTACGGTCAGTCACGGTGACTCACACCTGTTAATCCCAGCACTTTGGGAGGCCAAGGCAAGCGGTTCACAAGGTCAGGAGATTGAGACCATCCTGGCTAACACGGTAAAACCCCGTCTCTACAAAAAATACACACACAAAAAAAATACAAAAAATCTCTACTAAAAATACAAAAAACTAAAAACTCCGTCTCTACTAAAAATAGAAAAAAAATTTAAAAAACGCCCGGACGTGGTGGCGGGTGCCTGTAGTCCCAGCTACTCGGGAGGCTGAGGCAGGAGAATGGCGTGAACCCGGGAGGTGGAGCTTGCAGTGAGCCGAGATCGCGCCACTGCACTCCAGCCTGGGCGACAGAGTGAGACTCTGTCTCAAAAAAAAAACGAAAGAAAGAAAAGGAAAATAGAAATTACTTCGGTTAAAAATTGTAATTAATGTATATAAATGGGATAATACCTCGGAGCAACAGTTTCAGAGAAATACAGTTGACCCTTGAACGGTGTGGGGGTTAAGGATACTGACCCACCTCTCAGTAGAAAATGCACGTATAAATAAATAAAATATAAATATGTTTTAGAGACAGAGTCTCACTTTGTCACCAAGGCTGGGGTGCAGTGGCACGATCATAGTTCACTGAAACCTTCACCTCCCGGGCTCAAAATATCCTCCTGCCTTAGCCTTCTGAGTAGCTGAGGCGTCACCACGCCCAGCTACTTTTTGTATTTTTTGTAGAGAGGAGGTTTTACCGTGTTGCCCAGGCTGGTCTCGAACTGCTGGGCTCAAGTGATCTGTCTGCCTCGGCCTCCCAAACTGCCGGGATTACAGGCATGAGCCACTGTGACTTGCCTGTTCTTATTTAAAATTTTTAAAAAGCAAAAATTTTTTAAAGTTAAAATAAACTAAAGAAGATTAAAAGGACATACGTCCATTACTAAAATAATTATTTCTGGTTCCATGGTAACATTTTAGAGACAGTTTTGCTATGTCAAAAATAAAATTAAACCTTTACAGGATGAGTAATACGTTGAGACAACAGAGGGACTTTTTTTTCAACATTTCCAACCAGGTTTCTGAATCTATTGCAGCAAGTTAAATGTCCCATGTCTGTATAAAGTACTCCAGCAGATTTAGGATTGGAATGCCAAAAGTTACATTGTAATACTGAATAAAACTGGGGCTAACGTGAGGAAATATGAATTCTTGGAGGAAGTTCAAGCATCAACGAAAGCAGTCATGGAACTGCAGTTTGTTACAATCGATACTTAGAAAAAAATGTCTTCTGAAGAATGAAGGTGAAAAATTCTACATTCCCTGTTCTAGAAGTTGAACTACTGTACCTTGTTCTGTTGTGACAGAATGTATTCCCAGGTTTTAAATATTTTCTCCTTCTTTTCCTTCTCAGAGGGACAGCATCACAGGTGTAGGAGCTGCTGTTGTCTCTAAGCTATTTCCATTATATGTTTAGGGGGTGGGGGAAGTAAAGAAGGGTTAGATTTGGGAACCCAAAGAGACAATGAAGAATCAAACAGCGTTTTGTTAAAAAAAAAAAAAAAAAAAAGGAAAATTTAGTATTTCATAACTAGATAACCAGTTTTAAAGTGTTCCTCTCTTACTATTTTTGAATGTAAGATGCATTGAACAGACCTAAACAGGAAATTGAGTGGTGTAATTTAGTGAAATAAATGCAGGATTAAACTGCTGCATACAGAAAAAAATACTACCTATATTTTTCTAAATGTTCAGGTTTCTAAAAATATATAGTTATAACTTTAATTTCATGAACTTAATAAGTTGGATTTCCTGCCTTTTTTATTTCACATAAATTCACCAAGGAATCTAGAGGCAGTCACTGAAGCTATTAGGGCTACTGCAAACCACCTCACAAAGATTCCATTTTAAAATCTTCCCTAGAGGACAAATTTAGTGAAAGTTCAGTTTATAATTTGCCTCTGAATAATGCCAGAAGACCAAACTGACCCTGTCTGAATTCAATCCTTTAACTCAGTGATTTCTCACCTGAGCTTTGGACCATTTAATAGTGCTTTAAGTACTTTAGCAAGGCATTCATACACTGCGTTTCTAATTAGGGAAACGTACAACAAGATCTGTCCTTAAGCTGTTTTACTTTGCCTTATAATGGTCTCCATTTCCTTTCATGCAGCATTATCTTGATGAATTACTGTTTTTAAAAATCACCTTTTGCCTGGAAAGTGTGCAATAGATCAGGCATGATGAGGGTTTGTGTGGAGACTGAGATTTTGGTCAAATTTTGTATAACCCCATTGCCTGCTGTATTAATATTACCATGCGATTCCTGAATTTACTCTTTGTTTCTAGTTTGTATACTGTATATTTTAGCAAATTTGGGTGGATTCTTCCAACAATAAAGCATATTCAGCAGCTAAACTAGGACTAAAAATCATACAAGATTATCACACTCCAAAAAAATCTGTAGAGTACTGAAACTCTGTTGAAAGAAAGAAAGAGAGAGAGAGAAAGAGGAAGGAAGGAAGGAAGGAAGGAAGGAAGGAAGGAAGGAAGGAAGGA
>NW_012116266.1:9505754-9581899 GCF_000951035.1 Colobus angolensis palliatus
GGAAGGAAGGAAGGAAGGAAGGAAGGAAGGAAGGAAGGAAGGAAGGAAGGGAGGAAAGAAGGAAGGAAGGAAGAGAGGGAGGTAGGGAGGGAGGAAAGAGTTCTATAAGTCAGATCACATTCCTTGGATTCAAATGTTAGTTATTCCCAATGACAATTACTGTGGTAATTGATTTATAGAGGTATGTTAGAATTTGAATCACCTGCATTTATCCCTAGAAATCTAGCAACAGTTTAAAGAAAACTTACATGGTAATTTGCCTGTACTTACTGCACTCGGAGGAATGCTTAAAAAATACTACACATAAACAAAAACAAAGCAGGCACATCACTGTGGAGTTCAAGTTCCTTAGAGTGACAATAACAATTAGTATGAAAAGAGCAGTGTTGGCTGCACTGAGGACTACCATTTCTATAAAAGCAAAGGAGCAATTTAGAGAAAAGCTATCAAAATTAGTCACCATATCAGTGAGTTGACTGTTAAATAATGTCCTGAACTGACTTTGAAATAACACATGAGTATAGCAATGTTACTATGTAGGGCAAATGCTAAAGAAACATCTTCTGAATTCATTTTAACTTACCTTACCTTTTCTTTTTGTCAAGTAAGTCTTTCATTTTTTTTTTATCAAGAAGTCAAGAAAGCACCTGTCCCTCTGTTAATTTTTTTACAGTATTAGATTTATACCCCTATTAAAGGATTTCAAAACTGCTTTGTAATTATCGAGAACAGATCTCAAGTTCTCATTTAAAAATAAAGTTAATGTCATGTCCAAAGTCATGGAGAAATTTAGAAGTGGTGTTTAAAATAGAAATTTAGACTACTGACTTGAAATCCCATGCTCTGACCACGAGACCACACGCCTGCCCAAAGATACTTAAAATTTTTACTGAGCTATTCTTCTTTGTAATTAGATGCAGTGATTAGAGTGTCTTTTGCATTACTCTGCATTTTTCTTTTAAGTCAGGGTTGTAAGCCACATAGGGCACTGTCCTTTACAAAACTAAACAAGGGATTTTCAGTTTTGCAATACAATCTCCTGATATTTGTTTATAGGTTTCACACATCAAAAACAATGAAATCTGTAATTTTTCAAATTACAATTCTCTCATTCTCTAAGTTATGTGCCTATGAGAATTTGCAAATCTTTTGAAGAGAATGTAATCTTTATGCTTACAAAATGTAGGTTTTCATATTTGGGTGCAATTACAAATCAAGGCCTTTTTTCCCCATAATAATCGGTTTCTTAAAGTTGTGGGTTTTCCTCATTTGAAAATAAATTAATGGGAATTTTAAGTTATAATTTATCCAGCTATTCAATCTTTTGAATCTTCAAAATTAGAAACCGTTTATATTCTCCGTTCCCAAAGGAGAAATGACAGAAAGTGCTTTATATCAGAGCATGTAAATTATAATTTATTTTTTTGATTGGAGAAATAAAAATAAGTAGTTAAAACTAGTTAAATTTAAATTTAAAAAGAAAGCTTTTATGTGACTGCTCATTGTTTTATGTTTTTTCATTACAGGTATGTACCGTGTGATTTAAATGTTGAGTTTATTTTTATCCAGTACCTATCAAGAAAGAAAGTCAGTTCTGAAACAGCAGAAGCTCAAAGTTCTGCATATGGCTTTCAAAGGAATTTGAATTAGGTATCATTTGATGTTGCAAAAAACAATGATATCTTTTATAGCTCTAAACAGCAGTTTTTAAATTAGAGATTGAGCTATAAAGGAGCTAAGTTTGCATAATCATTACTCATTTTAAGATAATATATGATAGCTACTAAATTATACAGTAGTTTTGTGGAGAGATTTATACATATTTTCTGATTGCCATCATCACATCATCTAATTATTTAGAAATCTCATTTTCAGAACCTTGGATTTTGGACATAGAGCTTTAAAAAAATTTGTACTTTATTTTGAGATGAAAATGTGGTCATTCACATTTTCCCAGACCTGCCTGGAGCAATCTGCAGGGTGTGAGATTTGGGAGTAGAGGGGAGGTGGAAATAGACACACACAAAACTTGTTAATTCCCATACAAGAAGTATGTGCTCTAAAAATGACAATTACAATCACAAACCAGTTTATCATTGTTTTACATATTTATTTAATTCACTACTATGGGCTTATTTTGGGGTTTCCCAGAGGGAAACTAAGGTAGAATCAGGAACAACACTGCCCACATACAAAGGGGGGGGGTCTTCCAAGTAGTAAGCCCTTGTCTCTTGATCTCAACTCTAGAAAACACACTGGAAGGCAGGCTCTTTGTCTAATTTGCTCAACACTGTACCTCTAGCATGTAGAGCAAGAAATGAAGGAATGGATGAATTGTAAAGAATAATGACTCCTTTGGATACCTTTTAAATCAAGTTGCCAAGTCAACATTTATATTCATAGATAGACTGAAAGTGATGCCACGGATCAGTGAGTGACGTAGGAAGTCTACACATGGAAGGTATAATACTTGAGAGAACAAAGTCATGGTTGGGGAAATGGATCTCTGACAGTGACCACTTGGGCAATCTGAACTTTTTCAAAATGGATGTAAGTCATGGAAAGAACAGTGCTGTATGCACTTCAAAAACCTCCCCTTGAATGTATGTGTGAAATATGATAGCTGGGCTTTCTTTAAAATTATACTTTAAAGGACAGGGTGGAGAGGACAGGAAAGTAAGATGAATTAGAGATGAAATAAAATTGTCTGTGTTAATAATTGTTGAGGTTAGGCATGTGGGATTCACTTTGGTGTTTGAAATTTTCTATAATAAAAAGTCAACAAACATACACATCCCCACTTAAGAGCCTGACATAATAAACATTTCCACTGCTTAATGTGTAAATATAGTCTAATCTTAGCACTTCTTACATAGATTAAGAAAATTTTTAAAAAGATTTTTCTTTATAACAAAAAAAATTGCTTTCAACTCTAAATGCAACAAATCATGATAGAAATTGGTACTAGGCTGGGTGCCGTGCCTCACACCTGAAATCCTAGCACTTTGGGAGGCCAAGGTGGGTGCACTGCTTGGAGCCTAGGAGTTCGAGACCAGCCTGGGCAACATGGCAAAAACCTATTTCTACAAAAAATACAACAATTAGCCAGGCATGGTGGCAAATGCCTGTAGTCCCAGCTACTCAGGAGGCTGAGGTGGGAGTACCTGAGCCAGGAGGTTGAGGCTGCAGTGAGCTGTGATCACCACTGTACTCCAGCCTGGGAAACAGAGTGAGATCCTGTCTCAAAGAAAACCTCCAAAAACCAAACAAAAAAACAAAAACAAACAAACAAAAAACCCACAAACAACAACAACAACAAAAGAAACTGATGTCATTACACATCATTAATATCAGGTTTTTAATGATCTTGGGGGAAACTAAGGAGCTATGCATATTACTTATCTTTTTGCAAAGTCTGCATGATTCTCAGCACATTTTTGTACTCACTTGGACAAGGGCTGAGTAAGTCAAGGTAGGGACATGGATGCAGCTGGAAACCATCATTCTTAGCAAACTATCACAAGAAGAGAAAACCAAACACCGCATGTTCTCACTCATAGGTGGGAACTGAACAATGAGATCACTTGGACTCGGGAAGGGGAACATCACACACTGGGCTTATCATGGGGAGGGGGGAGGGGAGAGGGATTGCATTGGGGAGTTATACCTGATATAAATGATGAATTGATGGGTGCTGACGAGTTGATGGGTGCAGCACACCAACATTGCACAAGTATACATATGTAACAAACCTGCACGTTATGCACATGTACCCTAGAACTTAAAGTATAATAAAAAAAATAAATAAATAAAAAAAAATAAACTATTAAATTATATTGCTCTCAAAAAAAAAAGAAAAGAGACCAAATAACCACCATGTATCCTCAATCATTCACCTGCTACCAACCATCTGCCAAAAAGACTTAAGTGCGGCCCTCTTGTCAGGTGGTAGAATTTATCATTTCATAATGTTTTTATGTGATTCTCATTGCTTGATCATGAGTCAGATTTATTTACCATGTAAAATTAATCTTGGATCCTGGCTTAACAACCTTTTAATGATTTTCTAGTTGTCTTAAAGTCTTGTTCCTTAATGTGGGATTGTGTATTTTCCTGCCTCTTCAGAAAACTCTTTTAGGACTCCTTTAGCTTGGTGATTTGTGACCTCATAAATACTAGTTAAATGAATATTAGATAATTAGTGTAAAATGAGTTGAACTTTGAATTGTCAATTATCTTTAGGCACAGTCATTAGTGAGGTGATGCATTCCAATAAGAGTTGATGAAACAGAGTAAAGGAGGTGATTTTTCTAGTCCAAGCCCCACACTTTCCCACTCAAATGATAACTTCAAGATTGATTCGTGAATGTTTGGCATGAAAGCCTTAAAAAGATAGCTACATACTACAGGGTCCTAAAGGCCAGGAATTATTTCTCTGTAAGTACCTTTTTCATTTTCTCACGACACCTAATAGTTCTGTAGCATAGCAGGCCTCAATGCCTTTCTCTGTAATAATTACCATCACTACCCCCAGACATTCTGATATGAAAATACACAGTTCTACCTTTAATAGTGTAAATCTGACATTTTTAAAGCTAAGTTGTTATTGAATTAAGAAAATGTAAAATGACATCAGTACTAAGGCCAAAAAAAAAAAAAAAAAAAAAAGCCCTTTAATAGAAAAGGTCAAAATTAAGGGAGCTGTTTACTTTCACTCGTATTCATACAGTATATTTTGTAGTCTCCAACTGACCCTCCACCCCAAATCTATCTACTTATAAAAAGAGGGGTTTATGATTCAAATGCTGTAGAAGGAGGAAATCTAATTTTGACCTTGAGTCAAACTGATGCCAAAAGGAGTTTATGGTTTTCTCTACTTTATAAGCTATAATTGCAAATACAGTTTCCTTCATCTAAAAAACCATTCCACCCTGAAATTTTCAAACAAAAATAGTTTTCAGAAACATTGGCAAAAGACATCTTCAAAGGAAACTAACTAGTTTGAATTAAAAGGAAAGGGAGGAGAGAGATGGTGGATTTTTTTTTTTTTTTGATGGTGGATATTTTTAAAGGGATTATGTTTTCAATATTTTGGGCACAAGATGTCTAATTCCTATTTTTTAAAGCATTTCTCATTTAAAATTTAAAGTAGATTAGTAACTTAAATGTGCTTAATTTGTAAATAAGATAAAAATAGCAAAAATGTGTATAAGATAACTTTAAGAGAAAAACAGTAATATAAAAATCCTTTCTCTAAATATTAAAGAGAAACAAAGGTATCAGTAAAAGCCATGAACTACTGAAATATAAGGGTCCATATCATATAATTAATACAAATGTAGTAATGGTATGAAATTTAGTGACCAAAAATATTTTTGACTATTTTTATCACGATATTTGATATGATATCTTTGTAATAATTTTAATTTCAACAAATAAATTACATGAGTTGCCCCAATCCTGTTTATTATGGTGTATCTATAGGTTAAATTTAAAATCCTAACTAACTTTGAGATTAACTGACTAATCACCTTTGCTACAACTATTGGCTAACATTCAACATAAGACAAGTTAGGTTTCCAGTTTTACAAAGTTAGTATAATATTTCAGTAGTTGAGAAGGTAGGGTAGCACATTCAGTGGAAATGTCATCCCTTCTTACTCCTCATCACAGCAGGTTCCAAACTTTAATTTTCTCACTCCTTGTAAATACATAACTCTTTTCTTTGCATTGAATAGATATACTTTTTTTTTTTTTTTTTTTTTTTTTTTTTTTTAGTTCTCACACTAAACTACTTTTGATTCCAGGGATTATTGAACATGAACTTTCATCACCAAAACCATGTTTGACTGAGGTAGCACAAGGGAACACACTGAATTAGTCTCAATATATTGTGAATTTACCTTTGAATTAAGTATATCAAATACAGAAACAGAAACTGGAGACATCTGAATCTTTGAGGTGTCTCAGATATTGGACTGAAAGTTCATTTATCTTTTAAATGTCCATCCTAATGTGATGTTCAGAGGTTCTTGTTCATTTCTAGAAGGAAATAATTAAATACATTTTTTTAAAAAGGAGCTGGAAAAAATATTCAGAGAAGCATAAAATCTTCCCAGAAATGACTCTGTGTCAGGACAGGCTCAAACAATAGGCTTAGATGGTAAAGCCAGTTTCTGAAGTGATAGCCCCAAAAAATCCTGCCAAAAGTAAATTGACTAACCAAGCCAGAATAAAGCAAACTCAAAACAAAAACAATCAGAAAACAAAGGTAAATGTTTCGGAATTGTTGAAGTTTTAACAGCCATTGGGAATATCCAATAAGATGATGAAGTGAGTCCGATACCATGAAGTGAGACCGAAAGTTATTTCGACTGTGGAACCCTTACCAGGGTAAACATTCTGCAGCCTCTCTTCAGGAAAAGATAAAAGATGTATGATTACAGTCTGTAAAATATGTAAGATATAAAAGGTTCAGAGAATTAGAAGCTGATTTTAGAAAAGTAAGATTCGGTGGATATTCTCTGAAATTCGAAGAAAATATTCACAAGTAAAATGGAAGTCTTTCTGATGTGGCGTATGTTGAAAATAAATGGCATTAAGAAAAGTTCAAAAACTTAAAGGGTACTTCTACCTTTGATCACTAGGAGGGAAAGTTAGAGATGGTTTTGTTAAGTCCTTAAATGTGCAGGGTGACGCTACTCAAATCATTCCCTAGGCCCACTCACAGAAAGATAATATTAAAATTGGGCTAGGCTACTACCCAGCAGAACAATTCACAGAATCTTAATCTGTTAAGCTGGAAAGGACATTAAAGAACACCTAGTCCAGCCCCCTCATTTGACAGATATGGGAACTGAGATGCAGAGGGACTGAGTCATTTGTCTAATGTTATGCACTTGGTGACAGGCTGGAATAGAAATATGGTTTCTTGATCCCTGGTCTGAAGCTTTTTCCGCTATGGAATATTGACTAATCAGGGGCTTCTCTATGCTCACTCAAAGCCAAAAACTATGTTATTCATAACGTGGATTGCCTTCTTACAGAGGTACGTGGGTTAAATAGAGCTAAATGCCATTACAACTATTGTGGTTATTTGAGCTTGCTGACTTGATCTACCTGCTGGGGATCTACCTTCAACCACGAAGACCTGCAAAGGAGTCCACTGTCCTGTAATGTAATATTGTTACTTTGGGATCGAAATTAATTATGTGAAAGTTCTTGCTAGAAAAGTTCTCTTTTAGACACCCTTGTATTCTTACCATTTCCCTAAGTAATGGTACCTTATCTTGGAGAAGAATGGAGCTTAGATATCCAAATACGCTGGGCTGAACCCAGCTGGCCATTCTTGATGTTTCCTTGTGGAGAGATGAGGAGATAATCAGGGAATAGAATCTTCTGGTATATGGCTATGTTTAGTTTATGTCATGGAGAAGAGAAGGAGACTGTCTATCAGGGTGGAAAATAACAAATGAGAATTTTAATCAATTAAACATTTTACCTTTAAAATTGGACTGTTATTATTGATATATCCGTTAATAGAAATGCTTTTTTCCATACAGTAATCCCATGTAGGCTACTCATACAGTCCTTAGCATTTCATGCTCCTGGTATTTCATGATAAATATTTACTTTCAAGTTAGAAAGAAAAAACTCACATATTTAAAAAAAGAGGAAGGTACTTCAAATCTGTTATGTTTTACATCATTTTCTTTCTATTTGATTCTTCTTTTAGGTTTAGAATAGATGTATATTGAATACATTTTTAGGCCAAATTCCCAAAGGCTAAGTATTGGATCAACATTTTTTGGAGGCTGATGCTAGATACCATCATGGAATGAACTCCTTAGACATAATACAAAATGTGAACTGTAACTGCAATTATGCTTCTATAATAAACAACTTCGTAATCAGATTTTAAAAGTTTGACATCATGGTACAGGAATGAATATTCATATTATTGTCAATCTATATCTCTATTTCTCAATTTAACAGCTTAAAGATTGTTATTTGTTTTCTGTGTAAGCTTACCAGCTTTCACAATCTTCTCTAATTTTGCAACACTGCTTTTCCAATACTTATAGCACATAAGGAAATTTTAATTCTAAGTTATATCCATACATTCAAAATGAATATTCAAATATTAAACAGTACATTAGGATGACCTTTCTTGTTGGCACATCCCTTCTTTGCTGATTGCACATGATAGTAACCTACAAAAGAAACACATGATGATGACAATGACATAGGTTTGTGGCTATTTGACTTTCCAAAGGCCAAAGAGGAAGCTATCGTTAAAACCAAACAGTAAATCTTGGCATATAAAAATTGAAGTCAAACTTCACTATGTCTCTAATTCAGAGTTTGGTAGAACATTTCAATAAGCACAACTTATTTTTTCCTTATAGTTTATTCTTTTCATCCTTTTCTGAAGAAATCACTAGACATTTTAAATTGAAATCCATGAATTCCTCTGAGATCCACAAGATGGTGCTATAAAGTGGCATTTAGAAAATTTTGACAAACCATATGACTTCTAGGAGCAAATACTTATTAGGCACGGTCACATAGTTATCATTTAACAATATCAGCCATGGATAAATGGTATTTTTAAAAGGCAATAGTAAACCAAATTTGTTAAAATAAAGGAAGTATACCTTTACTCAATGTTGTTTTAAAATATTCTGTCTCATAAATCATATTTTTGTTGACTCTGTTTTCAACAGAGTGTTTTAAGAATATTTTGTGAGAAGATTAAGAATTGAATTTGGATCTCAACAAGGCTAAATCATATTAGAGAAAGTACTGGACTGATTGGAGACCAATCGCTGCTCTCCACCTGAATTGCTGTAACCAGTCTTCTTTCCATCTCTTCCAGTGGTTCTCAGTCAAGGGCAATTTTGCCCTTGGCAGGTCTTTGGCAACGTCTGGAGACATTTTTGGTTTTCCCAGCTGCATGGATGGGGATGGAGGGAGCTGCTACTGGCATCTAGTGGGTAGAGGCCAGGGATGCTGCTAAGGGTCCTACAGTGCACAGGACAGCCCCCCACAACAAAGAATTACATTGCTCAAAATATAACAGTGCCAAGGTTGAGAAACTGACCTATTCATTCACTTCCTTGTTGTTGGTTTGTTTGTTTATTCATTAATTTGTCCTCACATTCATTCACTGACACACATACTTATCCACCATCAGTCCTTGAATTCATTTCGTCAACACATTTTTACAACGTACCTACCATGATTCAAGACTGGACCAAGGGCTATAATGGCTCATGCCTGTAATGGCAGAACTTGGGAGGCAAGGCAAGAGGATTTCTTGAGGCCAGGAGTTTGAGATCAGTCTGGGCAACACAGTGAGACCGCATCTCTAACAAAATTTTAAAAATTAGCTTGTTGTGGTGGCATAAGACTGTAGTTCCAGCTACTTAGGTGGGTGAGGAGGGAGGATTGGCTTAGCCAAGAAGGGCAAGGCTGCAGTGAGCCATAATCATACCACTGTACTTTCCTGAGCAGCAGCAACCCTGTATCTAAAAACAAAACAAAAAAAAGATACAAAGATAAGGACTATCCTGTTTCTATTTAATCTGACAGGAGAGAGAGGTGCTTATGAAATAAACAATAATATGATGTGATCAGTGTTTCATTTCTAAGTGTAAGATGTTCTGGGAACAAAGAAATTATTTAATGAATCCTAGGAAAGAGGATAGAATTCAGGAAGTCTTCACAGAGATGGGGGTTGTTTATTGGGTGGGTGGGTGAGGCCATGGAATGAAATTTTGAGCAAAGCACAAGCAAAGTCAGAGCCTTGTAATAGTTTAAATTGTTGGTGAGCAGGTACTGTTAGGGTATGAAATCAGAATGAGGAGGGTTGGGAAAAGGAATGGAGAAAATACTTAAAAAATTGGGCAGGGCCACACTGGGAAGGGCCCTGGACTTCATCCTCCAGACATGTAAAATTTAAAATAGGATCGGGGCAGTGGCTCATGCCTGTAATCCCAGCACTTTGGGAGGCTGAGGCGGGCAGATCACGAGGTCAAGAGATCGAGACCATCCTGACCAACATGGTGAAACTCCATCTCTAATAAAAATACAAAAATTTGCTGGGCGTGGTAGTGAGCACCTGTAGTCCCAGCACCTCTGGAGGCTGAGGCAGGAGAAGCACTTGAACAAGGGAGGTGGAAGTTGCAGTGAGCCAAGATCACGCCACTGCACTCCAGCCTGGTGACAGAGTAAGACTCTGTCTCAAAAAAAAAAAAAGAATACAGTCTTCCAGTTGGTTTATTACTACGTCAATTGAGGTTGCACCCAGGATAAATTTTTAAAATATTTTTCCCTCCAACTTCTCTACTCTTGTACTTTTATCAGTAAATTTTAGACAGTCTAATTAGATACAACTAGTTTAACAAGTTTTATAGTTTGAAAAATTTCTTCAAAAGTATTAATGTTTTATAGAAATAAAACTGTGGAGAGTCCTTTGTGTCTTACATTAACAAATAAAGAAAACCTGATATGAAAAGTTGTGTGGATTTTATTTGAGTAAAATCAGTAGTAATAAAATGAATATTTGATATAATTTGATTCTGATTTACAAAATGTATTTTCGTTACATATTTTTGATTATATGTTTTTATATTTATAATTTAAATTTGGCTTTAAAATATGAGTGGCTGAAGCCACTGCAGCAGACCGTTCTGTAGTCATTCAGAACTTAAGGTCACAGAATAGATCAAACGGAGTAACATGAGATATAAGTTAAAAAAAAGAAGGATGAGGGTGCAGAGAACAAAAATGGGCCCCATATCTAATTAAAATACAGAAAACCCAGAAATCTCCTATAAGGAACACATCCATCCTTTTGCTTAAAATAGAAAAATGAAAATACTGATGTTTAAACTCACAGAGGTATTGGGAAGGGCAGGGTTGTATTACAGTCTTCAGAACTGGTTAATGATATAGTAACTGAGCCACTTTCATTCTTGCATATTGTTTGAACTGTAATTACCTGCCCTATTTGATTGCATCTTTTGGAATCCTCCTTCCTCCTTCCCCCAAATCTTGATCATTATGGTTTCTATACCACATTTCCTCCAGTATTAATTCAAGTCTTTGATGGAACATTTCAGATTTGAATATTCATATTTATTTCCTCTGCAGAAATTAAGGCTCATCCAATAATTTACAAAGTAATGTGGATTTTCCACAGCACTTGCTTTTTTTTTTTTTTTTCTTCAGACAGGGTCTCACTCCTGGGCTCAAACTACCCTCCCACCTCACCTCCTGAGTAGCTGGGGACTACAGGTGAGCACAACCGTGCTTGGCTAATTTTTGGACTTTTTTTTTTTTTTTTTTTGAGAGACGGGGGTCTCCATATGTTGCCCAGGCTGGTCTTGAACTCCTGCCTTGGCCTTCCAAAGTGCTGGGGTTACAGGCGTGAGTCACCGTGTCCAGCAGTGCTTGCATTTTGAGACCACATAATAGATCTCTTTTCAAGAGAGAGGGTTAATTTTCAAAAGATAAGAACATTGTATGATGTTATAAAAAAGGGGTTCAAGCCCAAGAAAAGTGTTTGAACTAGTTTGTGGTTTTGAAGGGACCTTAGGTTTCAGGCACAGGCTGTGGAAGAAGCAGATAAGGGCAGATGGGGGGTGAAAAGTGCAGGACTGTGGGACACCCAGCTCTCCACCCCAACCCCCTGCTTCCATCAGCCACTCTGCTTTCATCTCTACTGTCTTATTTCAGGTGAGGTGTAATTTTTTTTTGAGGCAGGGTCTCGCTCTCCCGAGCTGGAGTGCAGTGGTGTGATCACAGCTCACTGCAACCTCGACCTCCTGTCCTCAAGCCATCCTCCTGCCTCAGCCTCTCCAAAGCACTGAGGTTACAGATGTAAGCCACTGCACCAGGCAGAGGCAGAATTTGAACAAAGGGTTATGAGGAGACGCCAGGTGATCTCTCAGGTCCCTTCTGCCCTGTAGGGGCAGGGAATTTTTGCTTTCAAATCTTTGACATGAGCATTGACCTTTGAGCTAAAAGTGTTGAATAATAACTGAGAGACACAGGATAGGATAAAGAAAACATGCAGGCTGGGCATGGTGGCTTATTCCTGTAATCACAGCACTTTGGGAAGCTGAGGCAGGCCAACTCCTTGAGTTCTGGAGTTCAAGTCTAGCCTGGGCATCATAGCAAAACCCCATGTCTACAAAAAAGACAAAAATTAGCAAGGTGTGGGAGCACGTGCCTGTAGCTCCAGCTATTAGCCAGGTGTGGTGGCACCTGCCTGTAGCCCCAGCTACTCAGGAGGCCTAGGTGGGAGAATCACCTGAGCCTGGGAAGTAGAGGCTGCAGGGACCCATGGTCAGCCACTGCATTCCATCCTGGGCAAGAGCGAGAGTCTGTCTCAAAACGAAAATAAAAACAAAAAAACCATAGTTTAAAAAAAGGCATCAAAATAAAATTTTTTAAAAAAGAAAAAGCACCAACAAATTAATCTTTACCCCTTCTTCCTAAGAAATTAAATATTTTTTATTTAAATGTAATGAAACGGTACATTCAAAAAAGTTAAATTCCTTCCAACACTGAGCTATATAGTAAAAACCAAACAAACTAGCAGGAAAACCTAAGTTTGAGTGTCCTGCAGAGACACTCAAACTCAGGGCTTGGAGATCTACCCAAGAGCAGGAGAACCGGTTCTCTCCACAAGGGGCTCCTTTTCAAAACAAGGGGTGCCTCTGAACACCCACCTGAATTAGGACGTGGCAAACATGACATGCAGGCTTTCGTTCTGGGTCTCTGATTTCTGTGCATATAGGACCTTCCCCTCTTGGTGTCAGTAAGAGTTGCCATTTATTTGCATATACATAGGGACATTAAACAACAACAGCCCTACAAAAGTGTGGAGAGCATGACTGGCCACCGCTGGACTGACACAAGATGTTGGCAGTTACCATTCACGGGTTGGCATTTTTAAGTAAATATTTATAGACAAAACTTCATAAAACAACAAAAATTTACGTTACTTAGGGGAAAATGTGTCTAAGCATTCCCAGCATTGTTTGAATATAATGATATATTTTGTGAATTTTAGTAGCTTTGGAAATAATCTTAAGGTCATCCCAAAAGTTAAAACAAATTTTCAGCAGAAATTCAAAGTCTATTTTAGGAATTGTTTTTCATCTGCAATATAACTAATAGTTATGAAAAAACAGCATTGGAGAGAGGCTCTTGGAAACACTTCATTTCATCTGCATTATGCCCAGGTCCCTTAATAAAGGAAAGCACAACTGAATGACCACATGGAAGGTATAAAAGAGCAAATTATGAATTAAGGGGCGGGTGGATCATAGGCTTTTAACTTTTGGCTAGTTACATGAGATATTCCAGCTGTGAATGCATACCAAGTGATTCCATTTTAAGCTAATAACTATGCTTACATTTTAGCCTATTGGTCTTTCTTGAAAGAGACATTGGCAGACTAAGGAGAAAGAACCCAATCCATACTGTGTAAAGGGAAAGTGATTTCAAAAATATTAAGGTGAAAAATAAATTGTTAATTTTCAAAATTCTATGGTTCCCCGCACCCCTCCTTCCTCCAGACAAAAATGGCTAGTGATCATTTTATGTAATTAATACACAGGTGTGTGGGGAGTGGAGGTGTTTCTGTTAGTTGTTGTCACTTTTTTCTGGACATCAAGCTCCTTTTCTTCACTTAAATTAATAGCACAGCTTCTGTCGCTCCAAACTAATAATGGTAGCAGTGAAACCTATTTGCTATTTTAAAAGAATGACTAGTAGAACACATATTTCATAATATCACATGATAAAACAATTTAAAATATACAAGTAATTAAAAACACTTTACTGTCCTACAATGACAACTAAGGTCACTTTTAAAAATCTCTTATTTATCAGACTACATTTATATAAAAGAAGAAATAAAAATTTTTTGTGTTCCATGAGGGAAGAAAATAGAATGAAGTCTGATATAGTGCAAAAAATGTGATTAAAGTGAAATTTTCAAAGAAAAAAATTGCAATAAGAATTAGACTTCTGTCTTTCTAAGGATAATTCTCTACTCATGGTTTCCTAAACACAAACAAATGCTACACCAAAAAAAGAAAAAAAAAAACCAACAGAATATAGATAGTATTAATTAGGAGGTCCTTTAAAAACATTTCAAAATTCCACAGCACAACAGGAAACCCAATTTTCATACTCTGAAATGTATTAGGTAAGTAGAGTGGATTCTTTTCCTTGTTCCAATAAGGTTTTGCCACCTTCTTTTTTTCTTTCTTTTTTTTTTTTTTTTTTGAGACAGAGTCTTGCTCTGTCCCCCAGGCTGGAGTGCAGTGGCATGATCTTGGCTCACTGCAACCTCCGCCTCCCAGGTTCAAGTGATTCTCGTGCCTCAGCCTCCTGAGTAGCTGGAATCACACGCATGCACCACCACACCTGGCCAAGTTTTGTATTTTTAGTAGAGACAGGGTTTCACCATGGTGGCCAGGCTTGTCTCAAACTCCTGACCTCAACTGATCTGCCTGCCTCGGCCTCCTTAAAGTGCTGGGATTACAGATGTGAGCCACTGCGCCTGGTTTGCCTTCTTTTGAAATAAATTGGCTGTCTTCTATCTATGGAAGTCTAGAAACTCTTGAACAGAGTATGAATTATATGTCTCCACTGGCCTGGAAATTTCTACCCTTGACATTATTGGTTTTGTTGCCCATGTCGGGGGCCAGAAGAGAGGATGCAGGCAGGGCAGAGTGGCAGGGTTTCCTCTCAGGCCTACAATCAGAAACAGATTGGCGCAAGGGAACAATCCCAGGGCCAGGATCAGGGTGAGGTCAGTGAGGCTGAGTCGAGAGGCAAGTGCAGGGTTGGATCCTGTCTTTACCTAAGATTTTGATACTTTGTTCACCACATTTCTTTTCTGCATTAATTTTTATTTTTAAAAATGTTGCATCCCTGAGTTTTTTAGCACCTACTTACATTTGTGCCCAAGGTGAATGCCTCATTGACCTCACCCTTGTCCTGGCCCTGCTCAACCAGTACCTGGGCTGAGGGCTCAGGTAGATCCGTGAGGCCACAGCAAGCACAGCCTCTCCCTTTTACCCTCTTTAGCTCAGATGGCTCAGGAAAGTCTTCTACAAGAGCTAAGTTCTCCCTGCTTGCAAAAATGAAAACAAAGGGTAAAGAAAAGTGTCCTCTTTGTCTAACAGGAAGCCAATGGGAGTGTTACAGAACAGCAGTTGTAGATAGAACTGACCGGTGGGAGTTTCAGTTTGTCTCTATTCCAGCGTTTATATCTTTCTGGACAGGAACAAAAGAACTAATGCCCACAAGGTGAATTTAGCAGAAGAATCAAGGAGTCAGAATAATACATTTATTCAAAAAGTAGGAAGACTCCCTCCAAAGGATGCTAAGTTAAATAAAAATGAGAGACTTGAGATGCACACACAAATGTCACATAAAGCTTTTTTATGTAGCAAAATGGGCAGGATTACATGCGGTACACCTAAAGTAACCGATGGTAACTTTCCGTTCTTGAAGAGAACAAAATAATACTTTCAATCGTATCGCTAAACTTCTCATGAGACAGGTTGGTATGTGTCTCCTTGTATTTTCCAAAAATACATACTTACCGTCCTCAGGCAGGCGCCAGATGCTGCCCCCCACAAAGAACACTGGGGCCCTGCCTTCTCTCCATTTGTGTTTGAAGCGAGTAGAGTGGAGAAAGGGATGCTTTCAGAAATGTTATCTTACTTAATGTCCCCATAGCCTGTAGCTCTGTAAGGAACAGTCTCACGGGGAGAGAGAGAGGAATAGGAGCCATGGGGGAAAAAGCTTTCCTTCTGGCAGTTTCTACAGCTAGAACCATGTCATACTGTTTTCTCTGGAGGAATATAAGACTAGATGTAATATTATTACACCGTCTCATTTAGCAAGTAGTATCATCATCTGATTGTTTGGAAAGGTGAAATACAGGGGATTCTGGCTCTTTGCCCTACCATGGAAGGAACATTTGACACCACAGTACTTTCTTTGGAAAACGGAAGCTAAAGCTAGAGGCCAAAAAAGCTCTCAAAAGGGAAGACGAAGAAAGTTAGGAATATTGGTCTGGTTAAAAAGCTCTCAAAATTATCTAGTGAATGCTGACATTAGATAGGTCTTGGTCTTTAGGTAATAACACGGATATGTATCTACTTTATGCATTTTTATGCAGATTTAGTAGGAAAAAAACCTAAATATATATTGAATTCCATAGGATCCCAGTGCATTTTGAGGATTTAAACAGATAAGCCAACCTCAAAGGGACTGATTCTTGCAACTAAAACACAGACACCTCTGGGGTGAAATGTGGCAACAGTTTGACAGGCATAGCAGTAGCTTAGGCCAGAAAGGATTTATCCAATTAAAATTATGGGATGAATTTTGGCTGGCAGAATGTAATTACCAGCCTTGGAATGGATCCAGGATCCTGAGGTTAACACCCCTCCTCTTGCCAACAACCCTCCTACCTGCCAACACTCCGAGATGGAGAAGGCTGGATCTGACATAATCGCACATAATACTGTTGTGACATCTAAGTACAATGATGATGATGTGAGAAGCATCATGAACCTGATTTTTTTTAACACTCATTATGTTACTTATTTTTATGCCACATTAGGCTAGAAACCAAATGTCCACATAAATGTTAATTTCCTCAAATCTGTGTTTAAAAATTATAATTAGAAAATAAAAAATAGCTTTAAAAATTAATTTATTCCGTCAAAGTAGTTATTTAGTGATTATTTCACTACAGGAACAAAATTGGATCAAAATGGTGACATTTAATCCTTGCTACACGAAAAAAAAAAAGCAGGTCCTGATTTTTTGGAAGCGAAATGTGTTTTCAAGGTTGAGTGGCCTAGAAAAAAAGGAAATGCGGAAGCCTGTTTCATATTCGTTGTAACTTTGACTAAATGGGTATGCACAAGGACTGCTTTTGTCCCGGGGTGGGTCCAGTTCACAGTCACGGGGGGCACTAATCCTTCAGGAGGGGATTTACCAGAAGGGTGTGTGTGAGTGCGTGTGTCCCTTGCAAGGAAACCAGAGAAGAGCCCCCTGCTGGTGCATGATCAATAGGCAAAGACCTGATCATTAGATTCCAATGCCCCGTTAAAGTCATTAATTGACTAGAGAATTGCAGAGGGTTTGGCGATACAGAAGAGCAGACGAAGAGGCAACACTGAGAAGAAACTGAAGCTTTCAGGGACGCCAGGCACGTGGTGCCAGGTCAGGGAGGGAGAGGCAGAGCCAGCCCGGGCGGTGTGCGGCTGGGGTGGGGCGCGCTCCGGGCGCCCGGGAGGCGGAGTCGGCGGCGGAGGCTGCGCGCGGGCCACGCGCTGCGGCGACTCGGGCTAGGCAGCCGCGTTGCCCCACTGCCCTTCGGTGCGCGCAGGTCCGCTCCCCTTCCAAAAACTGCGGAGCGGGAGGCGCGGCCGCTAGTTCGAGAGCTCGGCCGGGGCAGCGCAGCCGCCGGCCGCCCCTCGCGCCTGGGCGCCACAACCCCGCGCCCTCGCCGCTGCTGCGTCCCGCGAGACCTGTGTGGAGGCCGGGAGTCGCTTCGGGTTCCCTTTCAGCGCACGTGGTCCTGGGACACTCCACCCAGGAACCCAGGCGGCACCGCGCAGGGATTCCCAGCAGCGGGGTTCTGGCCCCAGCACGCGTTGCAGCAGCCTGGCGAGCCTCCTTGCGGCCTCCAAGTGCCGGTGGGGTGCGTGCGCAGGGGGCAGGTGAACTGCTGCACTTTGCACTTGCTGGGCTAGGTTCTCTGGGGTTGGGGAGGCGTGGGGGCGGGGGACGGTCGCGTGTTTCATCTATCACCAGAGGTCATCCAATGGTAATTGAAGGGATGGGCTAGGAGGACTAGGATCTCCCTGTCCCAAACACAGAGTGTTTTGGGGGGCTTGCGTTTGGGTCACTTTCTGAGCCTGGTACTGCCGCTCATTCCAGCTTCGCTGTGAAGGTGAATTTTTCTAACACCATCTTTGTGTGATTTAGCTGTCCACAGGGAATCAAAATGTGGAATGAGAGGATGAAACTAATCCTTTCTTTTGCACTGTTAGGGGTTGCCATAAACACCATTTGTTAAAAAGCATAATTATGTTGGGAAAGTGCCTGATGAGACAATTAAGCTGCATAAACACACTGAAAACAAATGAAAACCAGAAGAGGCCCACACCCCTTGTGTAAAGCAATTTTTTGTTTACATAGAAACGAGAGGTCTGGGCTGATTTATTACAACAATGTTATTAATATCTAGAAAAACGTAATGACAGACTTTTTATGAATTTTCAGTGATGAGACGATGGACATGATATGAAAACCTGCCTGCAAACCTGAGCTAGCTACGAGGCCTGAGCTCTCTCTAAGTTAAGATGATTAGGCCAACGAATGATCCTGGCGGACAAGCCAGCGGATTTATTCAGGGAGAGCACCATTATTTGCACCAGAACACTTTTAGCTTAAACTCTAAAGTTTAAAGCGTGTCTCAGAGTTAGACAACTGTGGTTGATATCCCTCACGCAGGGAACATTACCTGTCAGAAAACGACCCTCATCAAACATTTGTTGAATGAATTCATGAGGGCCTCATCCATTTTTAGTTATGATATTTAAAAGAGACCAATGTTATGAGGTCCTGAACTTGAAGAGGGAAATTATTTTCTTATTATTTTAACATGTTTTAATTCCTTTAGATCGTGAATATCATTTGAGGTATGGAAAAATGAGTCAAAAATGCTATTCTAGAGTACTAAAAAGAAAGCAACCTCCAAAACCTGTGTAATTAATATATTTTCAACAAAAATCACATTTTTGATATTATTGAGTAATATATATCAGAATACGTGTCATCTTTCAAGTTACAGAATTTTGTAAAAAGACTTTAAACTGATTTAGAAACTTTGGTGGAACAAGGAGGAACTTAGACAATTGTCATGTAAACCATCCAAATGGCTTCCTTATTTATTTGTATAATGTCCATGGCGTGGCCTGTAGATACTTTTTCATTCTTGCCACAAGAATTTCTTTTATAAGAATCCACATATTAAATAATCTTCCTCGTTTCCTTTTTCTGCATTTCCCCAGTAAGTCTAGTTTAACAACAACAAAAAAATCATGCCTATTTGTTTAAGGCTAAGGAAAACTATGCTTAAAATGGGATAACATACTTTAATGAAAAACTTTCACATACATGATGGAATTCATACTGAGGACCCTGCCAGGTATTTTCCAGTGTCGTTACAAGGTTCATATGTATGTGACCGTGTACACATTGTTTCTTATTTTAGTCAATCTGGGGATTTTATGCTTTAGAATTTTTCTAGGAATGAAATAGTAAAGTGCTCATATTATGACTGCTTCATTTCCAAAGAGTTATGGTTTTTTTATAGTTAAAACATGAAAATATGAATCAACTCTAGAGACACATACAAATTTTTCTTCTATTCCAGAAAAATCATGTCTTCTTCCAGAGTGGAGCTCCGTTTGGCTGCCTGTTTACTAAACATTTCAGAAGCCAGAAGAAAATACATTGTTGAGAACATAGCAAAAGCAGCTCTTCTTGACAAAAATGGTAGGAAAAGCAGACAACTGAAGCTGAATATTGTAGCGTTTTGATAATATGGTAATTTTTGTACTGTGCACACTGTATCTACAGAACACTTTCCTTTCTTTCTTCTTGAATTTTACTCCTTGTTCTTGAGCTGTTGCAGCTCTGCACAACTCCAGGATACTGAGATAGCTCAGTTACTCAGATGTGCACATATGCTCTTTTCTAAATGTCTGCATACTCTCAGCAGCGCAGCTCTTAACATTTGCGTGTGAGTCTCTGGGATGCGTGTTGTTCAGGATATTGACAGGCTCCTGGGGAGGATGTATTTACATAAAAGTATAATGTTTCCCTCATGGGTCGTTTATTTGATCATTAATAGAATGAGCATAATCGTACCTTATGCTTTTTATTGAGCAGGTTAAATGAAAAATAAACTTGCCAAATACCAACTACTTTTCAAAGCACTCCTGCCAGCAAAGCCCATGCAATCATTACAGTATTATTATTTCTACCCTCTTTTCTCTGTATAGAGACTGTTAGGCAAGTGCGTTTAAATGATGTGCGTAAGATCACTCAGCAATTTGGTGACAGAAGACTGGAACTCATGCCTCCTTGTTCCCTTGGCCAGTATTACTATGAAAGATACTGCTCTTTTTTCACCCTTCTTAAAATGTTCCTGTAATGACACATGGTTAGATATTATTTGTCTTTACTTTCACACACACACTAACACACACAACAGTGTATACAGTCATTTAAATAGAATGCTTATTATTAAATCAGTAACTTTTTGGCAACAAGTGAAACCAGCCCTAAAGCGTTTCAGACAGTAAATTTTAATTTACAATTGTCATTTTTAATGTGGTTACTGCTTTTCATATGAAAGAAGTGTTTTCCCCCAACCCGTCTTAACTGTGAGCATATTTAAGTTACTGTCTTGCAACTTTGCAGGAGCCAGAAATGTCTATGAAAATTCCTGATAATTACTGATAGGAAAACTCCTTTGGAATTGGTATGCAGCTGTGATTTTGCATGCTTTTTGTGGAAAGAGCCAGCTCGGGCTCTTCATTGTCAGAAACAGTACACCTAATGGGATTGGGTTGCCTGTCTCTGTGATTAAGTAAATGTGCAGAGACATTTGTGGAAGACACACACTGATGGATGCCTGGGTCTCAACTCACAGTTTTTATCAGCTTATTAGTGGCAGCAGCTCAAATGGAATTATAGCTATTATACTCCATTACAAATACCAAACAATTTACTTCTGCTGAGATTCACACTGACAGCTCCTCTTGCCAGCAGTAATTTTTTTTTCTATATGCATGCTTAAGAAATTGCAGGAGAGAGTAGTATTTTATTCTTTCAGCATTTGATTCAATTGAATCATATGAAACTGAGAATAAAAGCTTTTCAGGAGAAGATTTAGGATGAAAAAAAATTGAATCATATCTCTTTTCTTCCAGGAGTTAGAGTATGTTGAAAAACTACATAAAATAGGAGGTTGCATGATCTTGTTCTTACTTCATCTTTTATAGTTTTCAAAATGCAAGGAAGGTAGCACTAGTTAAGAAAATGAACCTTTTTTTAACAAATATTTTAAAGGCATTTTTTTAAGTGAGTGGAATAAAACTGTATAAACTGTATTTTTTTTTTTCTAATTAAGCAATGTGAGCACATTTAAATGGCCTAGAAAGGTCTTAGGTAAAGGAATCCGAGTTATAAATGTTAGACCTATACCAGGACAGGACTCTATAGATGCTCGTTTGGCCATGAGTGAGTGACATATGTTTATCTTCTCACATTATTAAAATTAATAGTGTAGGGCTGTTGTAAGCTCTGTAGTTCCTGGGTGTAACTTGTTTTTCCTTTCCTCTGAAAAGATGAATTGTTAAGCTGCCAGGGGACAGGGAGACAAGGTATAATAGCATAACCAAAGGTTTAATTACCGCCTGAAAACTTTTGTCCTTCACTTTGAATTTGCTTTTGTAGGCATAAGGGGTACTTTTAAGGAGCCTGGACCATGCTTGTAAACTTCAAAAATAACTCTAGGGCTATGTATGGCTGCCACACAAGGGAATGGCAGCTTTCTCCTTCAGGTTACACATATTCAAGAGAGTCACAAACCACCAAAAGCTGGAAGTTGTTAACATCTGAAGGCTGTTGGTGGCCTCCGAAAAGGAGATGGTGGACTCAGAACAGTTTCTAATGGACAGGTGCATGCGTCTCAAAAACCTCTGCTCTGGGCACTAATTGGTCTATTCTAGTTTTGCCAGATGTTAGATCTTGACCCAAACAGTTTAGTTTCTGGATTTGGGAAGGAAATATTAACAAGGCCTAGGTGATGAGATTGATAAAGAACAGGATTTACAGCGGTATGATTTGGCTATTATAGAAAGGGGCTACCATCTTAGACTGAGTTAAGGGAATTTTGGCAAATTCAGTAGCAAGTCCAAAAGAGGGTCTATTATAGACATCAAAAGCTTGTATCTGGGCTGAGCCATCTGGTTATACAATAAGATGCTGTAAGAAAAGTGGACATTGCCTCTCATGAATTTCATGTTTATTCAATGTCACTTCCAAAAGTCACATCCCAGAATTTTTCAACTAAGCTAAATTTAATTATACCAGAATAAAGAAACTATTAAGGTTTTATCACAGAAAAAAAAAATTCTTGCAGTCCTATCTTATTTTCTTTACAGGAAAGAAACATCCTCAAGTGTCAGTGCTCAATATATTTTCTGATCAAGACTACAATAGATCAGTCATTTTAATAGCAGCTTCTGTTGATAAGTTGGGTAAGATTTCAGTTTCTTTCTTCACATATTTGTCTTTATTTTGGTGAAGAGTAGGCCTTCGGGTAGACCTGAACGTTCTCTAATCATTGATTTCCTGTGTAAATCTGAATACTCCCCTCTGTTAAGTAAATAGTCTACCACAAAACTACAGTTAGTCATTTTTCTGAACATGTAAATCTCAAACATCCTCCATTTCCTCTTTGTTACAGTGAACTTTGGGGTCCAAGATTTTGCTGAAGATGATCACATATCCTTTGTGGTTAAGAAAAGACATCTTCAGGTTTTAGCCCATGAAATAATAGTGTTGAAGTCAGCTTTCATTTCACTGCTAAGCTGGCATGGAATGAAACATGCTAAGCAGTGCATTCTGGGTTGGGAGCTTGAGATCTGGAGTTGGGCCATGAGTTGACATGTCTCACAGGGACATTGTAAGGTTTAGTAGAGAGCTTACTGATAACTTCAGCAAGCATAGGACAGATTATCTTTTTTCTTTTTCTTTTTTTCAAGGCAAGAGTCTCACTCCATCACCCAGACTGGAGTGCAGTGGCCCGATTTCGACTCACTGCAACCTCTGCCTCCCAGGTTCAAGCAATTCTTGTGCTTCAGCCTCCTGTGTAGCTGGAATTACAGGCGCACACCACCATGCCTGGCTAACTTTTTGTATTGTTTTCAGTAGAGATGGGGATTTGCCATGTTGACCAGGCTGGTCTCAAACTCCTGACCTCAAGTGATTTGCCTGCCTCAGCCTCCCAAAGTGCTGGAATTGTAGGAGTGAGCCACCGAGCCCAGCCTGTACAGATTATGTTGAATGTTAATCTTAATACAGGATAAAAATCTGCTTTTTCCTCTATTGCTAAAATGGTCATACTGTATTACTAATAAAAACTCAGAATAATATCATAAAACTCTTAAGTGTCTATAATATGCATTTAGCTATAATAATTCAATGAAAATATAATTAGTGGATAAGAGCAAAATGAAAATAAGTATGCTTTAAAAAATGTATGTGAAAAAGAATTTATGTGGTTGGGCACAGTGGCTCGTGCCTATAGTTTCTGCACTTTGGGAGGCCAAGGTGAGAGGATTGCCTGATGCCAGGAATTTGAGACCAACCTGGACAACATAGCAAGACTCAGTCTCTAAAAAATAAAAAATAAAAAAATTGTGTTTGTGTATCTATTTTAATATAATTACTCATAAAGCATTCTGAAAATAAGGAATTTGATTAGATTAATTGCAGAAAATTGAAAACATTTAAAGTAACTAATTATAAAAAATAATCAAATAGTATAAGACCAATAAATCTTGTATAATTCTCCCACTTTGGGGAGGAAAAAGCTGGAAGAAATATGAAGTTTTATGACTGTTGGGAGGTGGGGTGAGGGGAGAGGTTGGATTTTGTGTTTTTCGTTATTTTGGACAAAAAAGAAGTCTTCTATACAGATTACAAAAGAAAAGCAACTAGTGGAGCAACAAAATCATAGCTGTTTCTTTAGATGCAGTTGAAAGCTTAATGATTGTTTTCCACAATTTTGCATTTTTAGGCAGTTCTGTTCTGGCTACCTGCCTAGAGGCCTTCCAGGCTATCGATATGGAAGTTCAAGAGGGAATCCACCCTTGCCTGGGAGCAGTGGACCTGATTCCGATTTACCCTCTCTCTGGAGTCACAGTGGAAGTGTGTGGAGTGGTGGCCAGAAGTAAGAGAAAGTTTGGGGTTATATGTTCTTTCTTCCTGGAAACCATTTTTGCAAACTGAAATAGCTTGTGAGAATCGAATCACTCCTCAACCCCCTGGGAAAAGTTGATCTTGAAGAACTGTATCCACAATACACTGTGTGTTTGTGACATACCCCTCCACTTCCTATGCCATGACATTATGGAACACTAAATGTTGTGGGATATGGCCAAAAAAAAAAAGAACCAATAATTTTATCCCTTACAAATTCACAATGGATCATGAGGAAGCAATAGTGGTTTCTAATAAGTGCTTTAGGCTCTTCAGGGCAGAACAAGAGTGTGTTTTGCCTATCTGTGTCCTATTTTCTTGAGCAGGGGTAATGATGAGGTTGAAAATCTACTTAAATGTTAACTCTTACCCCTTTTTCCTCTGCCTTTTTTTTTTTTTTCCTTTTTTCCCTGTGCACAACTCTCACTAAGATTTTCTTTAGAGCTGAACTGTCACTTGAATGATTTCAGCCCCAGGGGTAAGGTTAATTTGGAAAATTTGAGCTATGCCACTTGAGGTGTTTTTGAATTAGGCAAATTGGGAGAAAAGAAAGAACTTTTGCCTGGACTGTCTAACTGTACCATGGTTAATTACAAGATGCAGAGGCTTATAATCTTCGGGGAAAAATCCGCCTTAGGATAATTGCATTCTTTTCTGTATGACCTCAGAAATCCCTCTATGATGTTGTCTCATTTTTAATTAATGGTGAATTGTCTAACATTTGGGATGTAGATTTGGACTTTAGTTGAGCTACATCAAGCACCAGAAATAGGAAATGAGACTTGCTTCCAAAGGAGTACCTCACTACTTATGCTGCATTTTAATTTGACCTGACAGTTGAGGGGTTACTTCCGAGGGAAATCTTGGCCCCAGACTTGCTTTACGTTTTATCCAAGAAAGAGTTAAAATTCAGCATGGGGGGGGGAAATGTGTTCCACACAAAAATGAAGAGTTCAGAATTGTCCAGACCAGAATAATGATTTTAATTGTCTTCAAAACAATTATGGACAATTACATTAAATCTCAAATTAGCTAGTACATGAAGTTCTTCATTACATTGGGACTGGTCCACCCCAGATGTTCGTCCTGCGTAGGAGACAGTTAAGAATCAGTGAGTCTGGACACAGGATTTCTCCCTTCCCTTGCCCTTTGCTTCATTGGCAGCTACTGTACCTCATGATTTAAACATGGACATTTCTAATTAAATGAGAGCTCAGCTGCATTCTTGAACTAATTTATAACATTTGATTTGAAATGTAATAGCTTCAATCTTCATCTGATTAAAAACAGTCCTTTACTGTACATGGTTACTATTTTGATGCTCCAACATGCAGTTTTTATTTTTACATTCCCTTTTCTACACAGCTGTTCATTTAATATCATCCAAATTTTTTTAAGTTTTTTTTTTTGTGTGTGTGTGTAACAGCATGCTCAGGCATTCTTATGAGGCAGAAGTATTCACATTCTAGGATCCGGCTGTTCTCAGAACAGTGAAAGGATGTTTTTCCCTAGAATAAGGCTTTCCCAGAGAAACCAGCTTTAACATAATAATCAGCTAACTTTCTCTGGACAAAGGGCAATAAATAGCATCCCAGTGACATAAAAGAGTTGATACTGATATGTGCAATTTATGGATACTTTGTATGCAAAAATGCTGAATAACATATTTCACAACTTTTTAATATCAGCTGTAAGTTTGCTTTTATCTTCAGGAAGAGGTTCTTAAGGTGGGTCCAAAGTTGGTATTCAGAGGATTTATAAATAACTGTCAACAATTTTTGCAAGTTTTTATGCATTTGCATTGTGTATATATACACAGAGGCATACACTCACATATACTTTTGCATATCATTTTAGTTTGAGGACTTTTAGAATAAAAGGAACAGTGATGCAGAGGCCCAGAGGTGAGGGCAGCCTGAACTCGAGCACCTGCAAAGGACTTCAGTTTGGCTGCATGGAATGTAGAGGTGGGGTGGGATGGGAAAGACATTCCTGGGAATGTTATGAAATGAGGCTCAAGAGGTAATCAGAGGCCAAATTATGAAGTTTTAATTTTTTTGATTTTTTGAGATGGAGTCTCACTCTGTCATGCAGGCTGGAGTGCAGTGGTGCAATCTCGGCTCACTGCAACCTCCGCCTCCCAGACTCAAGTGATTCTCGTGCCTCAGCCTCCTGAGTAGCTGGGACTACAGGTGTGTACTGCCATACCCAGCTAATTTTTTTTTTTGTATTTTTACTAGAAATGGGGTTTTTCCTTGTTGACCAGGCTGGTCTCAAACTCCTGACCTCAAGCAATCTGCCGGCCTCAGCCTCCCAAAGTGCTGGGATTACAGGCATGAGCCACTGCACTTGGCTAGATGATGAAGTTTTAGATGTCTGGTTGAAGGGTTCAAATCTTGTGCTAAAGGCAGTGGTAACCACTGAAGTGTTTTAAGCAAGAAAATTATATGATTGGCTTTCAGTTCTTAGAAAGAGCACTCTGCTTGCATGATAGAGAATGGACAGGAAGCAGGCTGACCAGTTTAGAAGGATGATATTGGCCTAAGAGAATAGAGAATGGACAGATTCCATGGGATCTTGCTGGTGAGGGACAGAGCAGTGGTGTGATAGTGTTATAACTTAAAATGACAGAAGAAAGGAGGTTTGGGGGAAAGAGCATGAATACATTTTTTACATGCTGTCATTTGACAGCACGTAAAAGGTTGGCAGAGGTAAAATAATAATAATGTTCTAAATGAGTCATTGTGAACAATGTTTACATAGGTATAATAATGTAACCACTAACTATTCACCCAAATTTTGATACAAATATATTGAGAGGATGGTTGATTATACAGTTTAGAGCTCAGGTGAGATGTAGATCTAGTCTATATTTATTTAAAGCTTATAGGTTTTCTTCCCAATATTTTGGACATTGGTATGTATGTATGTATTTATTTATTTACTGAGATGGAGTCTCACTGTATCACCCAGGCTGGAGTGCAGTACATGATCTTGGCTCACTGCAACCCCCGCCTCCTGTGTTCAAGCGATTCTCCTGTCTCAGCGTCCCTGGTAGCTGGGATTTCAGGTGTGAGCCACTGTGCCCGGCTGGTTTTCATTTTCTGTAAAAACTCACAATTGATCTATTAGGCTCTGTCTCGTTTTTATCACTATTAGGTCTCTAAATTTTTTTTTTTTTTTGAAGACAGGATCTCGCTGTGTTGGCCAGGCTGGAGTATAGTGGCATGATCTCGGCTCATTGCAACCTCTGCCTCTCTGGTTCAAGCAATCCTCCCACCTCAGCCTCCTGAGTAGCTGTGCTCACAGGTGCATGCCACCACACCTGGCTCATTTTTCTATTTTTCATAGAAAGAGGGTCTTGTCATGTTGCACAGGTGGGTCTTGAATTCCTGGGCTCAAGCGATCCTCCCACCTCAGCCTCTCAAAGTGCAGGGATTACAGGCATGAGCCACTGCCCCTAGCCAGGTCTCTAAAATTTGTTCCTTTCCTCCTTCTCTCTCTTTCTTTTTTCTTCCTTCCTTCCCTCTCTTTCTTTCTGTTTTTATCAAAATGATACAGGCATGTAGCTAAAAATCACATACTGCACAGGGTTTATTCAAAAAATTCTAAGTACCTATTCTAACCCCTTTTACCTCCCACCATACACACCCTTCAGTTTCCTTCTCCTCAGAGCCAGCCAAGTACTTTCCACTTTTTTACCTTCTAGATATCGAAGTATCACACTTACACTGGTATGTCTTGGTCTTTCAGTTTTAGGCATTATCTATTGACTTCTCACTGTGGAAGATGAAAATTTAGCTTCCTCTTACCCCACCTCTCATCTCTAACACACACACACATACACACACACACACACACACACAACTCACACATCCCAATCTTCCAAACTCTCAATATGTTTATATCAAAATTTGGGTCAATAGTTAGTGGTTACATTATTATAACTATGTAAACACTTGAATCATGAATTGTTCACAATGAATCATTTAGAACATTATTATTATTTGACCTTTTCTGCATAACTTTGTATTTTTGCTGGAGTTGGTCATTATCTTTTTGATAATTTGTTTGCTTAGTGTTTTATATACTTACCACTGGCTTAGCTCCAAATTCACTGTCAATAGTTACATCTCTCCATCCATCCAGATAGAACACTTCATGCATTCATTGAGGGTTCTATCAATTCCATCTTCTTAAAGAAGTATCTTCTAGACTTCTCCGACCTGTTCCAGTTAGGACTAGCTGCCCTCAGTGTGCTGAGGATAACTGTCTTCATAGGATCTCCCTCAGCCATCATCATGACTTTCATCTTTCTCCATGTTGGACGCCCTGGTCCTCAACCTGAATCCCATGTCTTCTCTTTCTCTTTTTTTACTTTCTTAGTTTAAGGTGTCATTTTGGTGGAACACATCCTTTAGTAGCATTCTGGAAAAAAAAATGAAGTACATTGTTGACCCTTTGCATGTCAAAGTGCCATTATTCTACCTTCACACTGAATTGTTAGTTTGTCTTGCTATAGAATTCCAGGTTAGAAATAACTTTAATTTAAAGATGTTGTGTCATTGAGTTCTTGTTTCCACATTGCTATTGAGACTTCTGAAACCATTATGACTCCTTATTTTTTGTATGTGACCTTTCATTTCTCTCTGGAGGCTTGTGAGGTCTTTGCTTGGTTCTCAGTGTTCTGAAATTTCTCTCAAGTGCTTTTGTATGGGTTTGTTTCCATCCATTATGCTGGATACTTGGTGAGTCCTTTTATTCTTTGAAACTATTGTCCATCAGTGCTGGACAATTCTTTTAAATTATTCCATTGATGATTTCTTCCATTTTCACAGTTCTTTCTAAAAGCCTCATTATTTGGAGATTAGAACTCTTTTAATGGTCCTCTACATTTACTTTCTTTCTTATTTTCCATCACTCTATTTTTATAACACTTTCTGGCAAATTTCCTCTACTTTCTATCCTAGCCTTCCATAAGCTTTTTATGGCTTCCATGTTAATTTCCAAGTGCTTTCATTTACTCTGTAAATGTTCCTTTTATTTTACTTTTCAAGAGAACATCCTGGTTTTTTTCATGAACGTATCATTAATGGATCATTGTGGTTTCTTCTTCCTGCATAGTCTCCCCTCACCTTACCGCCTTCACCCTGTTGCTTTTTCTGTTTTTTTTTTTTTTTTAATTTTGTTTTGTTTCGTTTTTTAAAGGCTTTCCTAAGATGTTTGATGATGCCTGGTTGGCTGAATGGACATTCCGAGTATGCACATGGGGTTTGTCAGCTGTAGGCTGACATGGCTGGGTCGTTTCTTTGGGGAACTCATACTTCAGTATTTTTTTTTGTCTTTCCTCTTGAGCTGTTCATGTTCCCCAGAGAAGGATCTTCCAGTGTCCAGCCTGGAGCGGAGACACCACTGCCAGTGTTTTAGAAGCTAAGTTGCACAAAAGGGCTGAAAAAATCTCAACGTTTAGATTGTCAATATAAACGTTCTTTTAATTCCTCTCTTTTTGTTACTCACCCCAGCCCTCAGCTGTGTCCATATTCCCCAGCCCAGACACCTTGTGTTCCATTTTGATTTTGTGAGTTTCTTTTTTTTGAGACGGAGTCTCGCTCTGTCGCCCAGGCTGGAGTGCAGTGGCCGGATCTCAGCTCACTGCAAGCTCTGCCTCCCGGGTTTACACCATTCTCCTGCCTCAGCCTCCCGAGTAGCTGGGACTACAGGTGCCCACCAACTCGCCCGGCTAGCTTTTTTTTTTTTTTGTATTTTTTAGTAGAGACGGGGTTTCACCGTGTTAGCCAGGATAGTCTCGAACTCCTGACCTAGTGATCCGCCCGTCTCGGCCTCCCAAAGTGCTGGGATTACAGGCTTGAGCCACTGCGCCCGGCCACCTTGTGTTTTACCTCTAGCATATTCTGCCAGGGTGTGGCAGGGCAGGTGCCTGTGTGGATCAGGGATGGGCTTTGACCGCTGCTGAAGCTGACTTCCCACCCATCTTCCGGTTTTGAGCTTCCCCTTTGCCTTCCCTCCCAAAGTGGAGCTGCCAGTTCTGCCCACTATCAGGTGTCTGTGGGATGCATCAGGGGCTTCTCTGCTGCTCCACTTGCTGCCTTGGGTCTGCCGAATCACCTCCCCCTCATACGTTTTCTCTGCAGCTTCCACTGCAATTACCTCCTCTTTATTTCTGTTTGTTTGAGTTGATGCTTGGGAAAAAAATTTCTTTACCATTTTTTTCCTTGGGGTTTTTGGAAGAAATGAAAGTAAACATATGCATCCACATTTTCGTGTTTTCCTGGAAGTCCCTACTTCTCTTGGCGATTTTAAATCATCTTGGATCTTTCAGGAACAATGCATTCACCTCACTTGGAATCATTGGTAAATTTTCAGGAGCATTCTTCTTTTGTCTGACTTCTACTCAATATTGAAGGTATTTAGTCTGATTTTCTGGACTTCTATCAAGTTTCTATAGACAATTTCTCTGCAGCATATTGTGGACCTTGATGCTTCTTGTATGTGTTCTACGTCTTCCTCACTCTGTGTTTTCACATGCTGGACCCAGTGTCTCTGTAACATGTGAAAGTTTCTGTTTACACACAAACTTTCATGAGAAGGATTGAGTGATGATAGAGGGGAGGGGTCAGCGCTGAAAGTTCTTAGGCAAATTCTCCCAATGCCTTGACAGTGAAAATAGGCTTACCTAACATGTAGGCTCATAATACTCAGGTTTAAGAGTCTAGACCCTAGTTAATGAATTTTATAAATGATATGGAAACTTGCTTTTTGTTTCATGTCATTGATCAAATGAATATTTGTACAATGCCATATCAACTAAGGTCAGTATTTAGAGAACTGGAAAGATAAATGCTAGCCATGTAAGTTACATGAATAAAGAAATAGCTCTGGCATGATTGATTCTTATTTTTTTGATTTTTAAAAAATATATAAAACATTAAGGACTTTGATCAGAATGATCAGCCTTGTAGTTTTTTTTTCAATTATTCTTATGACTTGGAGGATGTATGCCATGACACATTCACACAGCGTCAACACTCGCATGGTAGTCTTGAGACCCTTTGATTACCTTATTACAGATTGTCAAAACATGGGCTGATCTGGCAAATCAGAAACAACTTTTCACTTTAAGAATTTCTACTCTGATTCTCCAGTTGCTATGGAGATTGTCTCATAAAACAGTGTTGGATTTGGTTGAGATCAGTCAGTTTAGATGCTGGGTTCTGATAAAGTTCTTACCACCATCAACACTACCCTCATTGCCATAACATAAAAACAATAGTCGATTTTACAAATGTGTGTCAACGTATTTAGGGCATTGCATTTAGTTGGAGAATTACAGGAATACTGCCACAATAGAAAAATCTGAGAAAACAAGGGATTGTGCATTGGGAAAGTACTTAAAATATTAAGATTGATTTCCAGTGACTTTAGTACCTTTTAACTATGAAGGAGAGTTACCGGGTTGCTCATAAATGCATATTGCCTCAGGCTGAATAAATGCAAGAGGAGTCTACCAACCACTGTAAAACAGAGGTACTAATGAAGAAGGAAAGGCCAAATGGGAGAACTGGGATAAACAAACTTAATCTTCCATGACCAGCAGTTGTGGATGAACCCAGCCATACTTGGAAAATCTGCACTCTTTTCTCTTACTGTGGCTCTGCTACAACCTGCAGTGTGAGTGAGCAAGCAGGTTAACCCCATCGGACAACACTTGACCTGTCGGGAACCAGAGCTGGTGGATAAATGCTTGCCTCTTTTGTCCTTGAGATGGACAATTCTGAGGCCCATCTCAGCAGGATTGAGTCCCAGTTGCTCACAGCTTGATAACATACTCTGGTATTGACTTTTACTCCTTCCCTGTATCACTCCTCCTTTTTTTTTTTTTTTTTTTTTTGAAACAGGGTTTGCTTTGTTGCCCAGGCTGAGTACAGTGGCACGATTGGGGCTCACTGTAGCCTTGACCTTCCAGACTCAAGTGATCCTGCCACCTCAGCCTCCCAAATAGCTGGGACTACAGGCATGTACCACCATGCCTGGTTAATTTTTGTATTTTTTGTAGGATGGGGTCTCCCTGTGTTGCCTAGGCTGGTTTCAAACTCCTGGGCTCAAGGGATCTGCCTACCATGGCTGGCCCCCGTCTCACTCTTGATATAAAAGCAATAGGGTTTATTGACATATTGACAAGTGGCTAGAGTGGTGGCTCATGCCTATAATCCCAGCACTTTGGGAGGTCAAGGCAGGAGGATTGCTTGAGCCCAGGAGTTCAAGACCAGCCTGGGCAACATAGGGAGACCTCATCTCTACAAAGAATAAAAATAAAAAACATTAGCTGGGTGTGGTAGTGCATGCTGTAGTCTTAGTTACTTGGGAAGCTGAGATGGGAGATCCCTTGAGCCCAGCAGGCTGAGGTTGCAGTAAGCCATGATGTACTACTTGTACTCCAGCCTGGGCAGCAGAGTGAGACCCTGTCTCAAACACAAAACAAACAAACAGAAAAAGAAATATCAACAAGAATAAATGTCTTATAAGAATCTCCTAATTGGAACAAATAGGTGGGGCACATGAAATCCATGCTGCCTGACTATATACTTCTTGTAATTGTTTCCCAATCTAGAAGCCACAGGTGAGGTTTACAGTTAAAAATTAGGAGCCCCCCCCCCAGCCAACCACTTCACCTAGGTAAAAGATCTCTTAGGACACTCAGTGTTAAACCAGGAGTCATTGTGGGAGACATCAAACATTCACCCTTTACTAACAAAGGGAGCCCTGGGGGGCTTCAAAGTGGAGAGATTTTAGGTTTTCTGATTTTCAGTAGATATCTACAACACTCAGATATTGATATTTTATATGATTGCTGATGGTGTTTTAGAGATTGTGGATCTAGTAGGGGTTTATTACTGGTGACTGAATACTAGGCTCTGGTATTTTTAAGCCCAGGCCCCATTACTGTGGAGATGTTTTTCCTGAATCCCTTTTCCTTTTATCTTTCCTTCTTAGTTTTTATAGTGGTTTCCAGTGTCAAGGCCACTAGGATTAGAAAACTCTGAAGCAATGATATAATGATGTTAGTGACGCTGATGGGCTTGTAGATTCAGTGCAAGTCTCTCCACACCATCATGCACCCACCAGCCCATCCACCTGTTCTCTATTGGTAGAGTAAGAGTGTGCTTCTCAGGAGACTCAGAGCCTGCAATACTAATGACAACAATGTATGGCTGTAGTATTATGATATTACAATAATTATAGCATAATTAATTAATTATCGTTATTATGTGACTATTAAAATTACATAAGTTGAATAATTCATTCTCCAATTTTAATTACCTAAAAATATGTAGTAAGATAATATTTTGAGATATTAATTGTTGTGCTTTTCTTTTCCCCATAGCCTGTGTGGGACTGTCTGACTTACCTACCTTGAGGGGATTATAGGATTGTTATAGTGAGAGTGCAGAAGTAACAGTGTTCATGTTCTATTTATTTATTTATTTATTTATTTATTTATTTTAGAGACAGGAACTTGCCTGTTGCCCAGGCTGGAGTGCAGTGGTGCAATCCTAGCTCACCGCAGCCTTGACCTCCTGGGCTCAAGCGATTCTCCTGCTTCAGACTCCTGAATAGCTAGGACTACAGGCATGTATCACCATGTCCAGCTAATCTTTAAATTTTTTTTTTGTAGAGACAGGGTCTTGCTATGTTGCCCAGGCTGGTCTGGAACTCCTGGCCTCAAGTGATCCTCCTGCCTTGGCCTCCTAAAGCTGTGGGATTATAGGCCTGAGCCACCACACAGCCAGAATTTTTGACAATCAAAACCAGAGGCTTTGGTTTATAGCATAGCAACGAAATTAGAAAGAGTAGAGAAAGAAAGTCACTTCACTCCCTCCCCCCAGGGAAATAAGAGTATTGGGGTGGGTTTAAGAGGAGAGCATGACAAATAGTACACGTCTTCCTTTCCCACATTTGGAACCAGTCCCACAGAAGAGAAAGGCAGGTGAGAAATGGCAATGCTACAGTAACTTTATTACTGATAAAACTAGTATTGGCAGCTGGGCCTGCCCCACTAAAGAATTAGACTAACCCAGCCAGTCACAGGCAGTACCGGGCAGCCAAGGCCTGAGGCTGGACAACTTTGTGGTGAGGAGGAGTAGCCTGGAATGTGTGTTTCCTGCTGACAACAGTTCCTAAGAAGGAAGAGGGAGGCAGGGTGGGTCTGTGCACATCCAGTTTCTCTCCCAAACTCCCCATCAGAGAATGAAAGTTAGGAGGGAGGGAGGCTGGTGTTTTAGTTTACTAGGGCTGCAGTAACAAAGTACCACAGTCTGGGTGGCTTAAACCATAGAGATTTATTGTCTCACAATCCTGGAGGCTAGAAGTCCGCAATCAGGGTGGCAGCAGGGCTGGTTCCTTCTGAGGGGTGTGAGGGAGAACCTGTCCCATCTTGGCTTGCACTTGACCTTCTTCATGGTCACGTGGCATTCTTTCTGTGTATTGTCTGTGTCCCAATTTCCCTTTTTTATGAGGACCCCAGTCATATTGGATTAGGGACCCAACTACTGTAGTATGACCTCATCTTAACTCATTACATCTGCAATGACCCCATTCCAGAATAAGGTCATATTCTGAGGTACTGGGAGCCAGGACTTCAACATATGTACTTTTAGAGAACACAGTTCAGCCTGTAACAGACAGCAAGATGAGCAGAGCTCTCTCCATGAGGAAGAAAACATCAGTAATGGGTGGGAAGCATTTTTCTCCAAAACATAGTTGAAAGAGGTTGAGAAGGGTGTGTGGAAAAGGTCGTTATCTGAAAAGTGGGGATATGAAAAGGGGGAGGGCAGGACTTGACTCCTTTAGGGAACAAATGGCGAGAGGTAGTACCAGCTTTGAGACCACTGAGAGATTATTGTGCGTTGTCTGTGGCCAGCAGCCAAGAAGAGGCTTGAGACCTGAACACACACAAGGAAAGCAAAGTAACTCATGCAAAGCATTTGTTTTCCCTTTTGAGGAGCACCAGATAGGTGCAAGAGCCAAGTTAACTGTTTGTTGCTGTGTGGAGTAGGCTTAATGCTGAAGGCTATTTATACATTGCTGATATGTTATCCAACAGAAGGTTTCCTGGCCATTCCCAAGGCTTTGCCATGACCCATCTGCACTACTCTTTGGGGAACCTTTAGCATCTCTGTAGCCTCTCTGAAAGATAGTGAGAGGTCCTTAACAAGCAGGGAGCAGTATGTGGAAGTGAAAGGCCAATACCAATTCCCCGTACTCAGGATGTATATGTGTAGGTCTGCCTGTCAGTCTCTGATCAGCTTGAACTAACCAATAACATCACATTCCACTGTGGTTAGGCAGGGAAGCAAGATGGGAAGTGGGCAGGATAAGAGTTTGAAACTGGACACACTGGCTCACACCTATAATCCCAGCACTTTGGAAGGTTGAGGCAGGTGGATTACTTGAGCTCAGGAGTTCCAGACCAGCTTGGGCAACACTGTGAGACTTCATTTTTACAAAAAATTTAAAAAAAAAATTAGCCGGGTGTGATGCTGTGTACCTCTAATCTCAGCTACCTGGGAGGCTGAGGTGGGAGGATCGCTTGAGCCTGGGAGGCAAGGCTGCAGTGAGCTGTAATGGTGCCACTGGACTCCAGCCTGGGAAACAGAGCAAGACCCTGTCTTTAAAAAAAAAAAAAATATTGGGGAGCTGAGCAATCTGAGTTCAAATCCCACATCTGCTACTTGTTTGCCAACTGGCTTGAGAAATTTTTTAATCTCTTCTTTTTCAGTCTCTGGGAGTTTTTATATCTGTAAAATGGGAGAATAATATCATCGTATCAGGATGGTTATGATAATTGATGACTGTATAAAGTACCAGGTCCTCTGCCTCCTACCAGCTGTCATTATTTTTAGTGTTTCTCCATTGCCTTGTGGAGGGGATATTGAGCAGTTGGAGCCCAGGAGAGTCCCTTTCACCATAAAGAGAGTGGATCCCCCTTTTCTGTTTTATGTATCAAGATTCCAAATAAGGTACCTTCTAAGAAAAGGGATTGCACAGCAAGATGTTAGAAAATCACTTGAGCAAGAGATGTCTGAAGTGCTTTCAGCTCTGAAATTTAAGTTCTATAGCAAACAGTTTCTCCTTTATCAGTTCTTCATTTGCAAAATGATATTCAGTACCTATTTCAGAGAAATATTATGAAAATAAATGGAGAGGTGTTTGTGAACATCCAGATAGTCTTGGAGTGCCTATTATGTTTCCATTTCCTATAGTAAATGCTATTGTGACTTTTAGAGAAGTATAACAAAGTACCTTTCCCCAACAAAACTGAGGCCATGAAATCTGTGCGTGAAGCCATTAGAGAGCACCACAGGACACAGTAAAATGAGTTACGGAGTACAGTGTAAGTTAAATATGTTAGGCCACTCAGGAAAGTATAATCCTTTAAATGAGTAATATCACATCTGCACAAAGTGGTAAATATATCAGCATATGCCCTACAAAGGAATAATAAGCTTCTGTATACATGTCTCTATGAAACTATATGTTATATGCAAGGAAATAATAACCTTCTTGGATTATTGGTTATGAAATATATATGTAAAATATGCCCCAAACTCCTGATATACTATATACTTTCATGAATACTTATATCTGTATCTCCATGAAATTGTATGGTATTTTAAGAGTTTGAGGGCACCTTGTTTTTCTGTTTATAGGGAGGAGAGTAGATAGGTCCAATTTTTTCATTCCATAGCTGGAAAGCAGACCTAGACACATTAAGAAACTCACTTGTAGTTTTTTCTATCAAGACAGTAATAGTACAAAGAATGCTCACAACTATTTATTTATTACACCTTGCTGATTTTTTAAAATTAATTCTCTGTTTCAAAATTTTGAGTATACAGTTAAGGTTAAAATTCACCTCTGATCACTATTCTCATTCCTGGTTCTCTGAATGCCCTGCTGCCAAATTATGGTAAGAGTATAGCATGCCCCAAATCCAGAATTTTCTACATGCTTTACTTACATACATGTATAAAGCAAGACATCCAATATAGTATTGCTTGGATATGTTTGTATTAGAAATGCTCTCATACTATAATTTTTTCATTCAGCAAGATAGCTTAGAAATATATCCATGGTATTACATATAGTTCTATTTCATTCTACCTGCTTTATAATTAACATAGTATGAATATAACACATTTTGTCCATTCTCCTGTTTGTGGACATTCAGATTGTTTCTTGTTTTTCCTAGATCAAATAATGCAATGATGAACACTCTTGAATAGTCTCTGTTGTCACAGATGCAAGGCTTTTCCTAGAGCAAATATAAAGGAGTGGAATTGTTAGGTTAAAACATTTAAAAAATTTTTTTCCAGATTAATTTAACATGAAAATCAATTAAGTGCTTATCCTGACCTCATTTCGAAAATAGGTAAGTTTTTTCCTTTGCATTTTATTTTTTACCATCATGCCAATAATAAACTGACAACTCAGAGATGCAAGTGAAATTACTTTTTCTTAGCAAGGCCTGTTCATTTGGAAGCGTAGATGTTGTTATCAGCCTATCGTGGTTTTTAAGTTTGTCCTTTTGAAGTGAAACATGATGGAGTAAACAGTAGCACCCAGCGATGTGCAGTAGAGTTTCGTTTCTTCCCTTAAATTGTTTTCTGCTACCTGAAGAAAAAACAGGCAACAGAACGTGTCAGTCGAAATGCAATTTAGGAATTGCACTTGATCTCGTTTTTCAGCCTGATGTTTCTGCTCTTTCATCATAAAGATCAGCTGCATTTTATTTTTTTCAGTCCCTTAGAATAACATCCAGTTCTAGTCAGCATGTTTAATGTGCTTCTCAATGATGTTCTAGCACAATAAATTTTTGTATCTCGTGCATGTGTACATATGGTAAAAATTTCTTCAGGTTCTAGCCATGTGGGGGAGGAATACTGCGGTCGCTTTGTTAATGCAGTGTTTGTGTTGGAGCAGTTAGGGCCCCGCGCTTTAACTCTCAGCACTGGGCGTAATGAGACGGCTTTGATGGTGGTGTAAGAGTCTAGTGGGATGGTCACAGCTTCACACTTCAAAGCAGAGCATATGGGACGAATACTGGTTAGCTTTGTACTCTTTGGGGATGGTTGGGAGACAATTCTTAACAGCTCTGTTTAATGAAGACATTGGAAAAGAAATGTTCTATCTTTAAAATAATTTTGAATTGCAAAGAGAGAAATTTCCACCACCCCCCTTTCATAGACTAAACTAAGAATAATTTTTCCTAGTCTGCACTTAATTAGAGGCAGTGCAGCATCACATTGCTATACTGTATTTTCAAATGCCACTCTTTTTAAACATACTGTAGCGAGATTAATCGGCCAGTTTTAGTTTATGTGCATGAGTTTAGGCAAAAACTTTTAGGGCTATCTGTTTTATCATCTGAAATTTTTATGACTTCTGGTAAAGAATTTTACCTTCTTCTCATTAAAAAATATGTAAGTAAAAAATCAACTAAATAAAAAAAAACTTGGCTGTATTAACAGCTATACTAAAACTAGAGGATGCTTGTAAGCTTCTAAGTCTAGCACCCAGTTTAATTTTTAGATTTTGTGGGTTTTTTTTTTTTTTGTACTTGATTTGAGTCTCAGGTGATATGGGTTGGAAAATGTTCTTTTTGATTGGTTTGTGCTTAGGGAAAGGTTTGATACTTTTTTGAGTATCATTTGAATCCAGGTTTAAGAATAATAATGAACTATGCATTTATGCAGTAGGTCACAGAAAAGAGAATTTAACTTTTCCTAGAGGAAAGGGAACAAAAGACTCTTGAGGTCTTTTTTCTAAGTTCTGCATTTTGGCTGGCATCAGAAATATAAGAAAACTAATGAGTTATATTCCTTGAGCTGCTGAAATGCAGTTCTGTTTAACAATTCAATTTCAAGTCCATTTATATCGGTAGTCCTAAATTGCTCCTGAAAGAAAGAAAGACAGAAGGGAAAATAATGATATTAAATACCACTGTAGACAGATAGATTTAATTAAGCAGATTCTTAGGTCCTGAATTAATGTACTACTTTTACTGTTGTATATTCTTAATAAAATACTACATTTAGCCACAATTATATCTGTTATAGGCTTAGAAAAGACATTTGTGTTATGAACATGAAGCTTAAACTTCTCATTGCACTGAGAAACATCTAATTACATCGATTCTCCTGCAAAGAGGAATATAACCAAACTCACAGAAGTCTCTAAAGTTAAGCCTGAAAAGAAAGTGCTAGATATTCATGTATAGGAATGACTAAAAATTATTTTTTAGCTAATAAGGTCAGCCAAACATGAAGGTTAAAAAATATATATTGTTAAAAAGCATTTCGGTATTTCCTTAAATCAACCCTTTTAGAATATGACCAGAGAAATTGGAAAGAGCAGAACCACTAACAATAGTGGTGAGAAAAGCTTCTTAAAATGGGGGGGGGTACCTAAAAAATTGGTCTTTTAATAAAGAGTGATTTAGGAAGCTGCAGTTTTGTTTTGCCTGTTTCAAAACTATATGATGGCATGATATTCTTTCTGAACAGGTGGTTCAGATATCTGCCCTGTCTAACAAAGCTGATCAGCGCGGATATCCCGCAGGTACATGTGGTTTTGACTGCTGTGGATATGACCACTACTCTTAAGGACAGAGCATAAAATGTTAACACGACTGTGGAAAATTGATCCCATGGTTCCTCACTAGAAATACAGTATGTTCTCGCTGGTGTTGAACTCTCTTCTCGTTTTGTTAGCAGAGTGACTCCTTACTCCCATTTGTTAGTTTAGAATGGACACTGATATTCCAGGTTTGCAGCGCCAACATCAGCAACGTGCTTAGGAAGCAAAGTCAGTTCATTCAATTTGATAAACCTTTATTGAGTAACTAGAAGGCACTGCCTTCTGGGATTTTGAAACTCAGAATGGAAAACAAAAGCTCAAGATTAACTATTTAATACAAGTCTATTAGATTTGATGTTATCAATAAAAACAAACAGAAGCTGTAGAATATTCTAACACAAGAATGGGAGAAATGAATTCCAGGAGAGGGAGGGCACAAATATGAAGCAGGGGTTAATTCAGGAGTTTGGGTTTCCTGGGACTCTTTCACAAGGCTACAAGTTTGGTTCCACTGTAGAGGGAAGTGGAACAAACAGCTTAGAGAGCTACAGTGAGCAGTGGCTTTACAGCAAATCTGAACAAAACTGTTGCTTTAAACGATAATGCCACTTACTTGAAAACTGATGAGACAGTTTTCCACCGGCTTGAGCTTGAAGTATTCATAATTATTATCTTCTTTAAGAGGCCTGTGTGATTCACTTGATGTGGACATTTGAAGTTAACAGGGGATGATTTTTATGCAGATTAATTGAGAAAACCATAATATAAAATCAAAATTAGCCCTTTTGAATATATAATTCATATAACAAATAAAATAGCTTGGTAGTAAGTAATTCTCTGACTAAATATGAGACTTTTTTTGAAACACAGGCTGTCTAAATTGTTTTCCAACAAAATTACAAATACCTACTTACCATAGGCCCTTGGGTTGCAGTCATTGGAAACACACACGTTATTTCTTTGAGTATGAAGAGGGTATTGTACTGTCTTTATTGCTAAATATTATTTTGGCCTTGGTTGTCTCTGCATTGTAACAAGAATAATGTAATATTTCATTTTCTTGCTTCATTAGAGAACAGAAATCAAGCTTGATTTCTTTCATGATGAATTTATGTAGATGACATAATGGAAGAGGAATTGTTAAAATATAGGAGCATTTCTAGTAAGTAGGAACATGCCAGCCTAGGAGGGTATCCAGAACTCAGAATTCAAAACAGTGGCTTAGGCTTGCAAAAAGGAAAGGGAGCTATTTATTGAGTTATTCTCTGTACCAGACATTGGGCTACATGGTTTTCTTAATTTATCCAATCCCTATCCATCTTATGGGGAAGTTTCTTTTTCTTTTTTTTCCTTTACTTTCTGTTATTTTTCTCTCTTGCATCTCCTTCATTTTCCTTTTGTTTTTAGTAAACAATTTTAAAGCAAATTCCAAAGATCATGTTATTTCACTCCTTCATAATTAATATACATCTCTAAGCAATTCAAATATTTTCTTATATAATTGTAATTCCACCATCACAACCAACAAAATGATAATTTGATGATACCTTCTAACACCCAGTGTATAAACCAGGCAAATATCTCTTTATAGGGCCTGTTCGAATCTAGATCTAACATGGCTCACACATCACACTGATTGTTGTATCTCTGAGTCTGTTTGATCAAGACCAGTCTCCCTGTCCCCCTCAATCCCCAGTTTTTCCCTTGCCATTTACTTGTTGCAGAATCTGGGTCAGTTATCCTATAGAATTTCTACATTCTGGATCTGTTTGCTTCCTTATGGTGTCATTTAATTTGTGTCTTTATCCCTCACATTTCCTGTAAACTCTGTTAGCTCCAGAGGCCTGATGAGTTTGAAGTTTAATTTTTTGGCAGGAATTCTTAAAGGTGGGCTGTGTGTTTCACACTACATCACACCAGGAGGCTGCAGTGCCTGAGTGTCTCACTTCTGGTGATACAAACATCAGCTGCCTTTGTCTGATGTTGTGAAGTTCCTAATTGATTTTTCAGGAGGGTTTCATTTATTCATAATCTTGCCTAAAACAATCATATTTTTAGGTGCTGCAAAATTGTGATTTTCTAATTCTATCATCACTTCCACATTTATTAGTTGGATTTTTTTCTATTAAAAATTTTTTTTCTCATCAGTTTGGACTATCTAGCTACCCTAAAATATTGTTCATGCAGGAAGGACAGGATAAATTCTTATTATTATTTATTGATTTTTGAGACGGAGTCTTGCTCTGTCACCCAGGCTGAAGTGCAATGGCACAATCTCGGCTCACTGCAACCTCCGCCTCCTGTGTTCAAGTGATTCTCCTGCCTCAGCCTCCAAGTAGCTGGGATTACGGGTGCCCGCCACCACACCCAGCTAATTTTTGTATTTTTAGTAGAAATGGGGTTTCACCATATTGTCCAGGCTGGTCTTGAACTCTCAACCTCAAGTGATCCACCTGCTTCAGCCTCCCAAAGTGTTGGGATTATGGGCGTGAGCCTCCGTGCCCAACCCATTCTTTTTTTTTGACTGAGAAATTTCTAGATAAGGAATTGGGGATTTAGAGAAAGTTTTTTTTTTTTCTTTTTTCTTTGTTTTTCATTTTACAGATAGAGAGGTTAAGACTCAGAAATGTAAAGTAAATTGTTCAAGATCTCCCAAATAGCTATTAAGGAGCAGAAATGGTATTCAATCCTATACTTTCTGGACTTAAAAGTGTATGTTGTTTCCACGAAACTAAAATGCACCCCTGCCCTTGAATCTCCAATTGCAGTCGGCTGGGGGTTGCTACCACAAATATCTCCCAATGCTTTGCCCTTTAGGAACCAGATTAAAGAATCTCCTTTATAGGCATTCTGCCTATATAAACAGGCAGTGCTTCAGAACTGTAGCTCCAAATGGAGGTGCTGGCCTGTGTAGGCAAAGAGCTGGGCAGGGCCAGGAAACATGTCATAATATTTGGTAGGACAGGCTTTTGGGCATCACAGTTTGTGATTTTAGGCTACTGCAGCAGCTGAAATGTGAGTTACACTAAGTTATGGGTGGAGCACATATATGTGACCAGAACAATTTGGAGAGTTGTCAGAATTTAGTTAACCTTTCCTAAATATTATCCCATTTCCCATGCCACCTCCTCAACCACTGTAGATTTGAAGGGAGAATTTAGCTCACTGCCTGTGTTAGTCCATTTGCATTGCTATGAATGAATACTTGAGACCTGGTAATCTACAATGAAAAGAGGTTTATTTGGCTCATGGTTCTGCAGGCTGTACAAGCATGACACCAGCATCTGCTGGTCTTCTTGTTAAGGCTTAGGAAGCTCTTAATCATAGCTGTAAGGCAAAGGGGGAACAGGTGTGTCACATGGTGAGCTAGGGAGCAAGAGAGATGCTGGCTCCTTAAACAACCAGCAAGGGAGAACTCACTCATTGCCATGGGAAGGCACCAAGCCACTCATGAAGGATCTGCCACCATGACTTAAACTCCTCCCATTAGGCCCCAGCTCCAACACTGGGGATCACATTTCAACATGAGATTCGGAGGGGACAAACATCCCAACTATACCACTACCTAAACATTATGTTGCAATTCCTAAACTTTGGTTGACTGTATCCCTGGCATCTAGCCCCACCCCACTCCAGGAGCTGTGGCCCTTTGGTACTGGCTTACTTTGCTCATTATGACTTTAAGTATCGCTTTTTTTTTTACAAATTAAAGGTTTGTAGCAACCCTGCATCAAGTGAGTCCATTGGTGCCATGTTTCCAACAGTGCGTGTTCACTTCATGTCTCTGTCACATTTTAGTAATTTTCACAATACTTCAAATCTTTTCATTACTATTACATCTTTTTTTCTTTTTTTTCTTTCTTTCTTTTTTTTTTTTTTTGAGACAGGGCCTTGCTTTGTCACCCAGGCTGGAATGCAGTGGTGTGATCATGGCTCACTGCAGCCTTGGTCTCCCAGACTGAAGCAGTCTTCTGATCTCAGCCTCCTGAGTAGCTGGCACCACAGGTGTGTGCCAACATGCCAGGTTAATTTTTGTATTTCTTGTAAAGACGGGATTTCACCTTGATGCCAAGGCTGGTCTCTAACTCCTGAGCTCAGGCAATCTGCCTGCCTCAGCCTCCCAAAGTGCTGGGATTACAGGCATGAACCATCATGCCCAGCCACTATTGTATCTGTTATGGTGACCTGCGATCACTGATCTTTGATGTTTGGGGTGCCATGAACCACAACCACATAAGACAGATAACTGAACTGATAAATGTGTGTTCCAGCTGCTTCATCAACTGGCTGTTCCCCCATCTCTCTTCCTTTCCTTGGGTTTCCCTATGTACTGAGACACAGTAGTATTGAAATTAGGCCAATTAATAACCCAACAATGGCCTTTAAGTGTTCAAGTAAAAGAAAGACTCTCACATCTTGTATTTTAAATATAAAGCTAGAAATGATTAAATTTAGGGAAGAAGACATGTTGAAAGCTGAGACAGGTCAATAGCTAGGCCTCTTCTGCCAGTTGGCCAAGTTGTGAATGCAAAGGATAAGTTCTTGAAGGAAAATAAAAGTGCTACCACAGTGAACACATGAATGACATGAAAGCAACACAGCTTTATTGCTGATATGAAGAAAGTTTTAGTGGTCTGGATAGAAGATCAAACCAGCCACAACATTTCCTTAAGCCAAAGGCTAAGCCAAAGAAAGGCTGTAACTCTTCCTCTATTCTGTGAAGGGTGAGAGAGCTGATGAGCTACAGAAGAATAGTTGGAATCTAGCAGAGGTTGGTTCATGAGGTTGAAGGAGCTCCCTCCATAACATAAAAGTTCAAGGTAAAGCAGCAAGTGCTGATGTAGAAGCTGCAGCAAGTTATCCAGGAGACTGGTATCTAGCTAAGATCAAGGATGAAGGTAGGCTGGCCATGCCGGTGGCTCATGCCTATAATTCCAGCACTTTGGGAGACCGACCTGGGAGGATTGCTTGAACCCAGGAGTTTGAAACCAGCCTGGGCAATATAGTGAGACTCTGTCTCTATAAAATTTTAGAAAAAGGATGAAGGTGGCTACACTAAACAGATTTTCAGTATTGATGAAACAGCATTCTGTTGGAAGAAGAGGCCATCTAGGACTTTCATAGCTAGAGAGAAGTCCATGCCTGGCTTCGAGGAGCAGGCTGATGCTCTTGTTAGGGGTGAATGCAACTGATGACCTTAAGTTGAAGCCAATGCTTATTTACCATTCAGAAAATCCAGCGGCCTTTAGGAATTATACTCAGTTTACTCTGTCTGTGCTCTATAAATGCAACAACAAAGCCTGGATGACAGCACATCTATTTACAGCCTGGTTGACTGAATATCTGAAGCCCGCTGTTGATACCTACTGGGCTCAGAAAAAAATATTCCTTTCAAAATATTCCTGCCCGTTGACAATGCACCTTGTCACCCAAGAGCTCTGATGGAGATGTACAAGGAGGTTAATGTTGTTTTCATGCCTGCTAACACAGCATCCATTCTGCAGCCCATGGATCAAGGAGTAATTTTGACTTTCACATCTTATTATTTAAGAAATACATTTTGTAAGGCTATAGCTGCCATAGATAATGATTCCTTTGAAGGATCCGGAAAAAGTAAATTGGAAACCTCGTGGAGAGGATTTGCCATTCTAGATGCCTTTGAGAACATTCATGATTCTTGGGGGGAAGTCAAAGTATCAACATGAACAGGAGTTTGGAAGAAGTTGATTCCAACCCTTATGGGTGACGTTAAGACTTTAGTGGAGGAAGTCACTGCAGATGTGGTGGAAATAGCAAGAAAACTAAAATTAGAAGTGGAACCTGAAGATGTGACTGAATTGCTGAAATCTCGTGATAAAACTTGAATGGAGCCCAGCATGGTGGCTCACGCCTGTAATCCCAGCACTTTGGGAGGCTGCAGCTGGCGGATCACTTGAGGCCAGGAGTTCAAGACCAACCTGGCCAACATAGTGAAACCCATCTCTGATAAAAATACAAAAACTAGCCAGGAGCAGTGGCACACACCTGTAATTCCAGCTACTTGGGAGGCTGAGGCATGAGAATCACTTGAACCCAGGAGGCAGATGTTGCAGTGAGCCTACATCACCCCAGGGCACTCCAGCCTGGGTGACAGAGCAAGACGCTGTCTCCAAAACAAACAAACAAACAAAAACCCCAACAACTAAAATGGATGAGGAGAGAAAGAAGTTTCTTGATATGGAATCTACTCCTGGTGATGATGCTATGGACGTTGAAATGACAACACAGATTTAGAATATTACATAAACTGAATTGATAAAGCAGCATCAGGGTTTGAGAATATTGTTTCCAATATTGAAAGACATTTTACTGTGGGTAAAATACCATCAAACAGCATCACATGCTACAGAGAAATTTTAGTGAAAGGAAAAGCCAATCGATGCAGTAAACTTCACTGTGGTCTTATTTTAACATGTTAACCACAGCCACTCCAGCCTTCAGCAGCCATCAGGCTGATCAGTCAGCAACCATCAAGATCAAGGCAAGAATGTCCACCAGCAAAAAGATGAGGACTTGCTGAAGCCTTAGCATTTTTTAGCAATAAAGTTTTGTTTGTTTTTTTTTTTTTGAGACAGGATCTAGCTCTGTCACCAAGGCTGGAGTACAGTGGCATGATCTCAGCTCACTGCAGCCTTGACCTTCCAGGCTCAAGTGATCGTCCCACGTCAGCCTCTTAAGTAGCTGGGACTACAGGCATATGCTGCCACATCCAGGTAATTTTGTTTATTTTTTGTAGAGATGGTGTCTCACTCTGTTGCCCAGTCTGGTCTCAAACTCCTAATCTCAAGCAATCCTCCCTCCTCAGCCTTCCTAAGTGTTAGGATTACAGGCATGAGCCACTGCACCTGGCCAATAAAGTATTTTTAAATTAAGGTATATATATTGGTTTCTGGAGACATAATGCTATTAAACACTTAAGAGATTACAGTATAATATAAACATAATTTTTATATGCACTGGGAAACCAAAAAATTTATGTGACTTGCTTTATTGTGATATTTGCCAGTGATATTTGCTTTATTGCTGTGGTCTGGAATCAAACCCACAATATCTCTGAGGTATACCTGTACCTTAAAGTAGTGTTAATTAAACAGAAATCACTTAGGGCTAAAATAAACTTAGATGATTTTCTTGGCTTTATGGTATCTACAATACCAGGGACTTCTAATGCTGGAGTCGCTACCTGATTCAGAGAAAGAACATCTCCCAGGCTGGGCGTGGTGACTCACACCTCTAATCCTAGCACTTTGGGAGGCTGAGGCAGGCAGATCACTTGAGGTCAGAAGTTCGAGACCAGCCTGGCCAATATGGTGAAACTCTGTTTACTAAAAATACAAAAATTAACCAGGTGTGGTAGCAGTTTCCTGTAATCCCAGCTACTCTGGAGGCTGAGGCAGGAGAATCCTTTGAACTCGGGAGGCTGAGGTTGCAGTGAGCCAAGATCATGCCACTGCACTGCAGCCTGGGTGACAGCATGCAGCTCCATCTCAAAAAACAAACAAACAAAAAACCAGGCTGGGCATGGTAGCTTATGCCTGTAATCCCCGCACTTCGGGAAGCTGAGGCAGGTGGATCACGAGGTCAGGAGTTCAAGACTAGCCTGGCCAGCATGGTGAAACCCTGTCTCTAGTAAAAATACAAAAAAAAAAAAAAAAAAAAAGTTAGCCGGGCATGGTGGCACGTGCTTGTAATCCAAGCTACTTGGGGGGGCTGAGGCAAGAGAATTGCTTGAACCCAGGAAGCGGAGTTTGCGGTGAGCCAAGATTGCACCACTAAACTCCAGCCTGGGCGACAGAGCGAGACTCCATCTCAAAACACAAACAAACAAACCACCAAAACCAAAACATTTCCCAAGACTTTTTATACCCCAGTGGTACCAAATGTTTTTTCGGTGTCTTCCACATTTCACTCCTTCCATTAACATGGCAGCCTGCATTAGAATTAAACAAATAATAAACCCTGAAATTGCAGTTGGGATGGTCTCCTATGCTTGTTGTGGCCAGAAGTCTCATCTCAGCCCTTATTTTGATGATCCATGATATGTAACAAATAAAGAAGGCCTGCACTCCTGCTATCCCAGGCCAGCACCAGAATTCCCTTAGCACCTATATTCCGTGTATCAGACAAAATGTATGCCATCTCTGTGCTTGCTTACAGGGGACTTATAATTAGCTCCTAGAAAACAAGCAGAGGTCCTGTGAAGGAGTAATCTAGAAAAGCCCAGCAATTCTGTATTTTGCCTTGAGAAGATAAAATCATATCCAGAGAATCCAGATATGAAGAATGGCAGAGGAAGATGAAAAATGTTCTGTCATTTGGCGTAATCTCCAATTTTGTTTAAATATTAGGCTTCCTTATAGAGCATCTGGCTCAGAGCTGTCCAGTAGAACTTTCTGTGGTGATGGAAATGTTCTTTATCTGTGCTGTCCAGTAGGGAGACTACTAGCCGTGTATGGTTGTTAAGTACTTGAAATGTGACAAGTGCAACTAAAAACCTTCATTTTTCAATTTTTTCTTTTCTTTTTTTAGTTTTTGTAGAGATAGGGGTCTAACTATGTTGTCCAGGCTGTTCTTGAACTCCTGGCTTCACGCTATCCTCCTGCATCAGCCTCCCAAAGTACTGGAATTACAGGTGTGAGCCACTTCCCTGGCCCATTTTATTTAATTTTAATCGATTAAAACTTTAGTTCTAGAGATAAATCCTAACGAAAATTTTAATTGATTAGAATTAATTTTTAATAGCACACATAGCTAGGGGCTGCTAGATTAGACAGTGTGATTACTGGCCCTTGCCCTCCTAACTTTTTATACCTTCTGACAATATTTACAAGTTGGGACTATTATAACATTGTTCAAAAATTGAAGGCACTAATTTCATTAATCCTACATATACATTTCCACTGTGAAACTAGTTTTGCGATGGGTTAGAAATTCAAGTCTCCTTGTATCAAGGCAAGCTTTTATTGTGAGATTAACTTCAATGGAACATTCATTATGTTTAAGCTTTGATGTTTAAAATTTATATAAATCATGTACTTTAGTGGTGATGTTTGCACAACAGTGTGCAACTTCATGCCACTGGTCTGGACACTTAGAAATGACTAAAATGATGAGTTCTATGTCAAATATGTTTTACCACAGCAAAAAAACTATATGCTTTGGTTTTTAAGATTTGGCTTGATTGTGATTTTCTTTGGTTAAAATTCCCACTGCCACAGGCCTTGCTGAGGATCTGGTGCGGCATGTTCCTGGCTGTAGCGTGTTTCTCTTTGGCAAAGCTGACCTGCCTGAGAAGCGTAGTCTTGTCCAGAGAAGGAAGCAGCTGGGTTGGTTCACGAGGAGGGATTTCAGTGCTCTTCAGCCTGACCTGGGAGCTGCCCCTGCCCGAAGATGTGGTTTAACAGGTTCTGAGCATGGTTTTTGCTTTGCTCTGTTTTGTTTTGTTTTTTTTTTAAACTTGAGGTCCCCTTTCTGAGTCACACCCTCTTAATGCAGGAAGAGTTATAGGAGTGGCTACTTATTAAATGGGTGAGGCTCTCCTTTCTGCTGTTACTCTCACCTGGGCCCTGTTAAGCTAACCTGTGAGCCTAGAAGCTCCTGTCAAGTATTTGATGAGGGCCCCCAGAAGTGATATTCAAGATATATCATTAGCCCTGCAATGTGATCACTGATGGAAAGAACGTTCATAGCTCCTGGCACTGGGGCAGGGTCCTGGAGGCCCCTATCTGTGAATGGTGTGGGGTGTGCCCTGGGGTGTGATGGAGATACCTGGGCAGGGAGGACTTAGGGAGAGATCACTTCTAGCTGGTAGGAAGGTCTTTCAATACTTAAATATCAGTGTAGCCAAGTTAGTGCTTACAGCTGAAAATCAGTTCTAGAGGAACCCTGGAAAAAATCTTTTCTAGGTAACGGACTTCTAGAATACAGAGACCAAAGACTGGGAAAAGAAACTATTCCTTCCCCAGGCTCTCATCAACTTTTGTCTCTCTCTGCCACTCCTGCCCTCTCTCCCTGCCCCACCCCTAAGGGATGTATCAGGAAAACGTGGAACTCCTCCTTGTTGCCTGCATTTCCAGCATTCTAGTGTCACTTATTTGAGTCTCAATTGTTTCATTCTCAAACATCTGTTGGGGCCACAAATTAAACCATGTAAGGTCACATTCTGATGGTCAATCAATAACTTAAGCAGTTACCAAAATACTAGATATCCAAGGAGTGAGAGGTGGGTAAGCATAAGAAACACATTTCTCATGGCACAGCTCTGCCAAAGCCCTGCAGAATCATTTACACATAAGTCTTTGGTTACTAGCCCCTGGCACAGAATTCTGATCTTAAACAAATAATATCTATAATCAAGTAGAGCAATGCAATTAAAAAAAAAAAAAAAGCACAGGTTTTGGGGCTATGCTGAAATCCCGGCCTTGCTATTTGCTGGCTGCGTGACCATGGTTCCTTGGTCTCGTTATGCTTTGGTTCCCATATCTATAAAATGGACGTAATAATGTCTCCCTCTCATTACTGTGAAGTCGAAATGATGTCTGTAAAGTGCCTGACACAGTACTAAAGGGCCATTTTTTTCTTCCCTATGAAGAGGAGATTTAATAAAAGTGATATTATAAATGTATTTCATTCAACATTTTGTTATAGAAAAAAAGAAGAGACTGATTGCTCTCTGCCAATTTGAACCTCACATATTTTCCCATGATTTGTCTCACAAATGGAGAAGTGTAAAGTTTTATGACTAAATTTTCAGAAATCTATTTCCTGGTTTCTAATTTGAGCCTCCCTAAAGACTGAAGAGATTATACCACAGATGTAGTCGCTTCAGTGCCAGGTGGACTGGTATTGCAGTCAGGTGGACAGGAATTAGACATAGGTATACTGCTATCAGAGCATTAGGTTAAGCAAACACTTGAATAACTTAATTCTCATTTTTGCAATGCTGTTAGAATAAATGGGTTGATATATGGGAAAAACTTTAACCTGATATAAAAGGCATAAGACCAAATGCCAATATTATCGCTAATTATGTTTAGTTTCCTAAAGGGAGGATTGCCTCCCAGTCTGATCTATCACCTGCCTGTGGTTGGATAATCTGTGCCTCTGCCTCATCATGATCTATTTTATATTGTTTGATTTGAAATGGTCAACACATTGGGATTTCTGATTTTTTCTTTTTCTTTCTTTCTTTCTTTTTTTTTTTTTTGGAGCTAGGGTCTCATGGCATTTGCCTAGGCTGGAGTGCAGTGGTGCAATCTCGGCTCACTGCAGCCACAACCTCCTGGGCTCAGGCAATTCATCCTTCCAAGTATATTTTGTAGAGACAGGGATTCACTATATTGCCCAGGCTGGTCTCAGAACTCCTGGACTCAGGCAATCTACCCACCTCAGCCTCCCAAAGTCCTGGGATTATAGGCGTGAGCCACTGTGCCTGGCCCATGATTTTATTCTCTGTTTTTACTCACATGGAGATCTGTAATTTATGTAAAAATTTGCATAAAAATCTGCAAATCCCAAGTTAAAACATTAAGATGCCAAAATTGGCACAACAGATGTTTAAAGATGATATTTTAAAGGTAATATTTAATACTGGGGAAGATGTAGTTAGAGACATTTACGCTGTTAATGATAGTATAAATTGGTATAAACTTTTTAGAAGTGAGCTTGTGATACATATGAAGAGCTCTAAAAATGTATATAACTGCCTTTCAGGAATTCTAGATCTAGAGATAAATCCTAAGGAAATAGTAAAAGGGACATGTACAAGGATGTTTATCAAAACATTATTTATAATAGCAAATACTGAAAATAATGGAAATGTTTGCTATTTGGGAATGTTTATATAAACTATGGCATACTCAAGCATGATGTTTTAGAAGAACTTTCAGAGACATAGAAAATGCAGTCTAATGTAGAGAGAATTTGCAATTAAATTAGTTAACAAAACAGATATTAAGTACCTACTGTGTGCTAAGCAGTATCACCAGCAGGCAAAATAGAACTTATGTTTCCAAAAAGAACTTACATTGTAGTTGGGGAAGGGCAAAGAGACAGACCATAAATAAAAACCTTAATAAACAAATGAATTATGTAGTACATTAGAAAATAACAAGTGCTACAGCCAAAATAAATATTGAACAGGACAAGGGCATTAAGAGTTCTAGAATGGGGCCATATTGTGATTATAGGTGGAATAATCCAAATTAGGCCTCTTTGTAAAGGCAATATTAGAGCAAAGACTTGAAGGAGTGAGGCCACTAGCCACGTGGAGATGTGGAGGAGAGTTTTAGGCAGAGGGAATAGCCAGTGCAAGGGATACCAGGTAGTATAGGCAGCGTGATCTCAATATTGTAAAATATATATGTACATATTTTGTTTGTATTATATATAAGAAAAACATTTTCGAATTCTTAAAGCTTCCAACATTTTCATAATATCTCTAAATCAATCCTGTGATTATTTCCATCATCTTCCCTGCAGAGTAATTAGTAAGATTTATTAGTGGTAAATTTTATAAAAGCTAAGTTTCAGTGCCTATATTTAGATTATATTTGATGGCATATTCATGATAAGAAGGGAAAAGGAGCACAGCTCTTCCCCATATGCCTTTTTTCACTGGTACCCATGACCAAGGGTAGAAACTTTAGCTTGTGGAAGAAACAAGAAAATTACAATTTGCCAAGTTTGGGCAGTCTGTTTGTCCATCATTTAGTAGGCTTAATGCAGATGCTAATAGCAGAAAAGTAAAGTATTTCAAGGAGGATCAGTGAATAAGGGATGTGAATAAACAATTAGTTTCTAATATTCCTCACACTAGATAGTAGAGTTTAAGACTTTCTACTAAAATATTAGGTTACCTTAATTGTACATATTCTTCCTTAAACAACAATCCAGAAAAAAGTAAATTGCTTTCTTTCTTTCTTTTTTTTTTTTTTTTTGAGATGGAATCTTGCTCTGTCACCCAGGCTGGAGTGCAGTGGTGCAATCTCAACTCACTGCAAGTTCTACCCCCCAGGTTCAAGAGATTCCTCTGCCTCAGCTTCCCAAGCAGCTGGGGCTACAGGCACGCACCACCATGCATGGCTAATTTTTTTGTGTTTTAGTAGAGACGGGGTTTCACCATGTTGGCCAGGATGGTCTCGAACTCCTGACCTCGTGATCCGCCCACCTCGGCCTCCCAAAGTCCTGAGATTATAGGGATGAGCCACCATGCCTGGCTGTAAATCGCTTTCATTTTTTGAAGTAATATCTACTGAAGTATAATTTATAACACCTCTTTCTTTAGGGTAGAAATGTTATTCATCTAATTTTTCAATGAATTTGGTTCCCAACAACAGCGATTTTGCACTTGCTTAAATTTAATTGGCTTTATATATTTTTCTAACATTTTTTTTTGGTTGTTTCAGTGTTTCCCAACATATTTTTCCCTCCCACCAAAACAGAAAAACCTCAACACATTGTTGCTATGTTTATGTTTTTTCCTACAAAAATTAAATAGAAATGATTGGCGCTATCAACTGTACAGTATAGTCACAATCCAGGACAAATTAATTTACACAGTACCGCAGAGGAAGCAGAATCTATAAGGAAACAGGTTTCTGTTTTGAAGTTCCCAAAGAATATTATAAACAGAAGAGAAAAAGAAGTGAGCTCAGAAATGATTAACACCCATAGTCAGTGCCAAACACACAAAATCTTTTAAGCCAAATTCCTTTTAAAAGTTTGTAGTTGGCCAGCTTGTGGGGAACATAAATAAGGGCAAAGCAGTAATAGTTGATACTTTTAGATCTATAAATAAATACTTCATACATATATGTTTAAAACCCTAAACATTTATGGGGTAATTTAAACACTGCTGTCTGATATGTTGTATGAATGGCTTCCATGTATGCATCATTGTTTAAAAATGCGGGGAAAATTCTTTGAACTGTAGTTTCATATGATGCCCTAGGAGTCAGAGATGGAGGTAATTGGTACATCTTGGAATCAGGGGCTTCTGTTTAGTTATTTAAATGGGTTACTGAGCACTTTCCTGCTTACTTCTTTCTACTATAAATAAGAAATGCATCATCAGGCACTTTTCTTGACATTGAATACTCCAATTTACTCCACACCAAAACTTTATCTGGTATTTGAAAAATAATTTCCAGTTTTAGAATGAGTCTCATTTTAAGGAGCCTATTTTTAAAAATTATTTGCTGATGCTGGCTAGGAAGCCTAGTTGGGATGATGAAAAATGGAAGTCTCAATGTGTCACTAAGCATGTAACCTACAATTGGAACATGAAGGACTTAGACTTTGCCTAAACTCAGGGAGGGCACTGTTCTATTTTTGAAAAACCTGAGAGTAGCAAGTCACTTGAGTTTCCCTCTTATCTGGACTGGCTTCGTTATGGGAGGTTAATTTACACTTATGGTTGTAATCTCTTCTGAATTATTTCTACTCTGAAAGATTCAAAGGCAATAGAATGAGGTTCACAGTGCCTCACTGAGCAAGGAAACGTCATAGCCATTTTACAGAAAGACAGCTGAGCAGGGGCAATGTCCCGTTGAGGTGGAACTTGAATTTGGACCCACGGGAGTACTTCCTAGCCCTGTGGCACACAGTTCTCACTTAGCTTTCTTTTCTGTGAATTCAGCCACATGCACACAAGTCCTGCATTCTTCCCGCCATGGGAGCATTGGACTTAGCAATTATGTTTGAGTTTTATGGCTTTAGTCATCAAATGTCCTGTTTCAGCTGTGGTTTCTCTTTAGTGCATGGTCTAAAAAATTTAAAATACCAATATATAATGATAACTAATTGTTTTTGGTATAATAACTGTTTATATTTTTGAACCTGAGTTCTGAGTCTGGTGACCTTGCTCTGTTTGTTACTCTGAAGCAAAGTCCACATTTAGGCTAGGGTTTTACCTTATTTTAACCTTCCTGTTTTTATACTCAGGAACCTGCATGGTTCCTGGCACTCACCAGGTTTTCAGTAACAAAGTTTTTTTTTGTTTTTGAGACAGAGTCTCGCTCTGTCACCAGGCTGGAGTGCAGTGGCGCGATCTCGGCTCACTGCAACCTCCACCTCCTGGGTTCAAGTGGTTCTCCTGCCTCAGCCTCCTGAGTAGCGGGGACTACAGGCGTGTACCACCATGCCCAGCTAATTTTTGTATTTTTAGTAGAGACGGGGTTTCACAATATTGGCCAGGCTTGTCTCGATCTCCTTACCTTGTGATCCGCCCACTTCGACCTCCCACAGTGCTGGGATTATAGGCGTGAGCCACCCCGCCCAACCCAGTAACAAAGTATTTAATGAGGGAGTTGAATTGGTTGAAAAGAATCTATTTATTCAAACTGTAATGCAGTCCACAAATTTGAAGTTTTCTTTTTAGATATAAAAGTACCAAATATCCTAAAACACCATCCCAGCTCTCTCCTCATGCATGCTTTAACACTGGCCACCAAAGAGGAGTATAATATAATGAATGGAACTTCTGAAGACACCCCTAAACAACTTTGGACCTCCTAAAGTGAAACTGTTTTCTGTAGAGTTAAAATATGTAGAATCCTTTCACCTTTAATTGATTGAAAATAATGGTGCCTGGAACTATTTTGGAGAATAATTTTGATCTAAAGGGAAAAAAATACATGTGTTTCTTCTGAGTGCTGCTTTTCCATTTTCCTAATGGGCTCTTCACTATTGTTTTGTCTGAATGCAGTTTTTTATTTGTGTTATTCCAGACATGGTCCTACCACAAGCATCTTTAAACCAGACATTAATAGCATAGTTCACAGTCATTACTGCCAGTGCTCAAACACAAATATTGCATTTGTGTTTGCGAAAGCTACACATCAGATGTTAATTAAGTGCATTTGGTTTTTTTCTGCTTAAACACTCTGGCATAAAGAGTTTACATCCATATCAGTTCACCATAAGGTCTCAACAATATCTAAATCACCAGCCGTACAGTATATGATAAATACAGTGTTTCTACACAAGAAAATAACAGAATTGTCAGGAAAACATCAGGCCTGTTATATTTCTCTGTGAAATAATAGCAACTGAATCTCAGTTTCTTTTTCTTTTTGATAAAAAAGTATTTAACTAGGAGTAAACACCAATATTTAGAATGATAAATTTTTCATTAAAGCACACATGGAAAGCGAAATCATACCAAAGATTTTTTTCCTTGTTTTTAGCTTGCTTCAGGGCGTTGTGACAGTTGTGTTGGAAGAAAATTGGAATTTCAGCCTTGCAGTGAGGGGATTCGTGCTGCCGCCAGAGCAGCCGAGTGCCAATCTGCGGGAGGTGGGAGTGGAGCGAAACCGCAAACTGAGAAACAAACTTTCACATCAGGTTTCTAATTTTAGAGCAAAAAGTGGAATTACTTTAATTATATGACATTTAACTAGAAATACGATTTGCTGGGATTAATTATCTCTCTCATTTAAAATACCTTCTTAGTAGGTTTAAATTAACATAAAAAATCAAATTCAGCATTTAAATAAGGTCAATGGGACTGCTGGATTTAAACACAGAATTTGATTCAGTATAATTGGATCACCGTATTGGTTTTGACTTGGAAGGATTAAATGAAGGAAATTGGAAAAGCGTGAATTTGGGCAGAAAGAGAAATTTTCTCTTCTTTCTTTCTTTCTTCTTTCACCCTCTAAGGGAGAGAAGTTTCCCCACCTTGGAGAGGAAACTACTACCCTGATTAAGTCAGAAACATCTCAGATTCGTTAACTGTCTCTGTTTTTTCACTACTTGAATAAGAACTAGTAATAAAACAAAAATATTGTGTAACTAAAGCTTACTAGAAGAATTTAAAATACATATGACAAGGGCCCGTTTGAAAAATGATTATTCTGTATTAAGTGATTACCTCTTATTTTATCTAAAAGCATATGAAAGTTATTTCTGATGTTTTATTTTGCTAGAAAAAAAATGAACTTTATGCTTTTGAAGGAATTTTAAAAATAAGAGTTTCATTTTAATCAAGAAAGTCAGTGTTGGGACACTGAACAGTGTGCATTTCTTTATTGAACTCTTGTCCTTAGGGCTTACATCTAAACTTACTTTATCTTTAATAATTTATGTTAGGCAATGAGTTCATTTATAGCAAGAATGATCAACTTTGGAAATTCTGCTAACAAGGGTAAGTTATTAGACATGTGATGGTAGAGGATGTCTTGGAATTTGCTGGGTGAGGGATTCAGGAAAAGTCCCAGGGCCACAGGGATGGAATGACCCATGTCATGGGGAGAGCCCCAGGTCCATGTGCAGGAACTTCCTTTGAAAGTGACTTGCTCCCCAAGGCTGATGAATTGCATATAAATATCTGAATGTGACTGGGCATCTCAAAGGTATGGGACAGCGAAGCGTAATGGTGAAGCACTACAGGCCTGGTAAGGATTTTGAATAGTTGTGCTGATGTAACCCTCAGTGTTATATACTCTTCAGCAAAACCTGAGTGTGATCCAACTATTTGTTGGAACGATGGTAAAGTTATTACCATTCCTTGAGTCAAAATAGGATATGTACACTAGATTTTAGGACATAAGACTATTTGTAACATTACTTGTTGGGGGGTAGATGAGAGAAAAATGTTTGGATGTTTTCTGTTAATGAGTGGCAACATTAACATTGACAAAAATTCCAGTTATACTCTGTGCAATGTTAAAACTGATATAATTCTTAAAGATATTTAGGGTAAGTGATTGGGACATGAGATGATGAGAGAGAGATGTATTGACTGTTAGGAAATTTAATTTTTATGAAATCAGCATTATGGGGAAATACTGTAATCTGATTCATTCCTGCAGAATTCCCAGGAGGAAGAGGCCTAGCCTCGGGAGTTGAAATGTTTCATTATGTACATGTGTGGGAAAAAGACGAAATGTGGTTTCCGTGTGCTGATTTTCTGTAAAACATCTATTAGTATGAGAGTAGCCAGGCTAGGCAACAGAGCCCCCAAACCATCATAGTCTAGGGAAAAGTGAACCCAGAAGGCACTTCTCTGATGGATACTGACATCAGGAGCAATAAGTTTGAAAGTAGCAAGAAAAAGGAATGACAGTAAAATAATGTTGAAATAGTAGCTAAGAAATGATCACATGTTGAAGATGAGGTCAGCCCTTGATCCCTCATCAGTCCCTGCTTAACTTTGCTTTTAGAAATGTAAGGTTCCCCAAAAATGAGGAAACTGCAAATGTAAGCTTTTTATACCAATGTTAATTTAACCAAGTTGTCCATCTTATAGTGTAAACTATAATTAGAGCCACACTATTTATGTAACATGAGCCGCACCATCCCTGAGACAGGGAAAAGCGGGACATTTGCCCCTGAGCTCTAGAGTAACAGGGCTCTAGAGTGGCAATGGCCGTCTCAGTCTCTTGTGAAGCTGGGGATGGAAGAAAGAGGTGCCTCCAACAGGTTGTACAACGAGAAAGGCACAAGGTTTATAAGTCTGTGTGAAGGGATTCTTGTGTTTTGTTTGGCTCCAAACCCTGCCAAACTCACATCATCACAAAACACTGAGTCCCTTTGCTCTTCCCAGTTTCAAGGCTGTTTGTTAGTTTTTAGTGACCTCTTTCCCTAGTTAAGACTGGTTTTGAGATTCATTTTAATCTGATATTAACCTAATTCAATAATGACAAGTGTTTGTTTCAGGGAGAAGGAGTGGTGGGTACAGAGGTGTGATTTACTCCTGTCTCTGAGACTCTTAGGCATGTCATTGAATTCCAAACCCCATGGAGATGGCCTTGGAAATGAATGAAGTTCCAAGGCCTGTTGCTGCTGATGGACTTAGCTCTTAACCGTGCTTTTCTTTCTCTGTTGGTATTTTGGAAAGTTTGAGCTCTTTTAGGAAAAAAAAAATCCTTCAGATACTTTTATAGTACATAAAGTTACCTGATTATATCCTAAATACTTTTGTTATGGAAAAAAATATTATCTTTAGAAAATTCTGGAGTTGACAATGAGGAATATTTGTACTGTTTTTAAATAAAACCGAGTAAAGGAAACGCCTCTGATTAAAACTGGCTGACGAATAGAATCTTCAAAACGAGGCTTTTGTTCTGCCTGATTAACATGCTTTTCTAATGATTTAGGTGTTGGTGCCAGCCCGTATGTGATGAACTGCAACATTACCATAGATTCTCAAGACATGTCTGCAGGACTAGAGATTGCTAGTGCCGTTCGGGGCTCAAATGCAAATGGATTGAAGGGTGTCCAAGCGATGGCTTTTCCCCACGAGGGAAAAATTGAAATAGCCTGCAACGTGGAGAGTTTTGATGACCAAGAAGCTGCAGAAATCTCACAAGACTTCCAGTATGTGTCTTACAGTGTCCTTGGTGATCAGTTTTCTTACGTGTCTCCTCATTACATAGAAGCTCAAGTTAAAAAGTTGGCAAGTGATTGGGGAATTGGTACTAAAGGGAGAGCATTAGTTGGATTTACACCCCAAGAGTGCAAGAACTGTGCTGAATATGCTGTAAAGGAAAATATTGGGGGATTCTGGAAGATTCGGGGAGGTGTTTTCATGTGATCCAATCTAAGGCCTCACTGAAATTTTAAGGAAAATTATTAGTCGTTACAAAATTTTCTTTTGGGCAGTGAAGATGTGGAGAAACTACAAAGAGCTTAGTTGCAGCCATGTATTGGAAAATTGAAAGCATTCTTTGTTCAACAACAACAAGTGTTCATAGATTATTCTTAATTACCTTATATTTCTAGTCATTGTTACAATTTCGAGAGAATCTACTTTGTATCATGTGCTAGTAATTTGTGAGCATTAGAAGCTCTTCTGAATCAACTGAGTAAAATGGCCAAGGTTTCTGAACCATCTTTCATTATTATGAGAAAAAAAGATAAAATGGACTTGATTGGATTTTCCTGAATGAACTCTCAAGTTCCATATTCAACTCTCATTTTTTGAGTAATTACTACTTTATTTATTTATTTTTTTGAGACAAGGTCTCATTCTGTCACCCAGGCTGGTGTACAGTAGTGTACTCATGGATCATTGCAGCCTCTCCCTCCTGGGCTTAGGCAGCCCTCCCACCTCAGCTTCCCAAGTAGAGGGGACTACAGGCACCAGCCACCACACCAAGCTCATTTTTGTATTTTTTGTAGAGACAGAATCTGATTGTGTTGCTCAAGCTAGTCTCAAACTCCTGGCTAATTATTCTTTTAATATGTGCATTTTAAAAAATCAAGACTGGGTACAGTGGTTCATGCCTGTAATCCCAACACTTTGGGAGGCCAAGGTGGGTGATTCACTTGAGCCTAGCAGTTTGAGACCAAACTCAAACTGGGCAACATGACAAAACCACATCTTTACAAAAACTACAAAAATTAGCCAGGCATGGCAGTGCACACCTGTAGTAGCTACTTGGAAGGCTAAGGTGGGAGGATGACCTGAGCACAGGAGGTCGAGGCAAGATCATGCAGTGAGCCATGATTGTGCTACTGCACTCCAGCCTAGGCAACAGAATGGGACCCTGTCTCAAAAAAAAAAAAAAAAAAAAAAAATCAAGTACTAAGTGACTAAAAAATGGGAGGGTAACAAAATATAATCTCCCTTTCAAAGCATGATGGTTCATTCTTGCCTTACTACTTTTAGGATGCTCTGCTGTTCATAAACCAGATATAGAATTTTGAAATGTTTATATAGGGAGATGGCATGATGGTGTTGGGCATGACTTCAAGGAAGTACTTACTCTTTTGGAATTTAGATGGAAAGTCTAAAGGTTTAGAGAACATATTGTTTTTGAGCAAAGAGAAGGGTATTGGCAGAAGAAATTTTTTTTTTGAAAGAAATTAAAATTTGTAGCTTTTTTGTGAACTAAAAGAAGCTATTTGTCAATGATGGCAATTTTAATTAAATCCTTAGTATTTATATTGTTCTAGTACCAGATGCTTCCCATAAAGCACAGAGAAATGAATTTTTCCACAAATTGAGTTTAGCAAGAAAGACTGTGATCTTCTTTAATAAAAGCATAAAGTGTGAATTTATTTTAAGGAATTAAAAATAAAGAGGTTGGCTAGGTGTGGTGGCTCATACCTATAATCCCAGCACTTTGGGAGGCCGAGGTAGGACGATCACTTGAACCCAGGAGTTTGAGACCAGCTTGGTCAATGTAGTGAGACTATCTCTATTAGAAAAAAAAAGTTTAAAAAAAGGTTGAACTCAAGTCTTTTTATAGGATCCAATGATCTAATTTTTTTTTTTTTTTTTACTTACATTTGATTCTTGAATCTGATCGCATTTATATCATTCTGGAATTCCAATTCTCTGTGTGTTTTCTCTGTCAATATGATTATAATGAAGATGGAAAAGATGATGGACTAGGTATGGTTTTTAGACATGAGGAATTTTAGTTGCTCTGGTGAAGAGACAAAATGCTGTCTAGCTAGACCTGATAGGTCTGTCTCTTAGTCTCAGAGCTGAGAAGCAGCAGTGCCCAGATCTTGCCTTGCTTTGGCAGAGGCTGTGTGGCCCGATAGAAAGAACAGTAGACAGCGGATTGGAGGGCTTGAGTTCAGTCCTTGCTGTTATTTTTCATGTAGCCATAATTTCATTAGCTACGAAATAGGAAAAATAATTCCCACCCTGACTAGGGGAATAAATGTCTATAAGCTGTAATGTAAAAATGAAATGTATTATTAATAGTTTTTCTAGATCTATTCTAGAGCTTTGCTTTAGTTTTAAGCATCAGTATTAAACAGATAAGAGGAGATAAAAGCCCATGGTGCCGCTGATTCATATTGGGTTGTAGAAGAAAATTAACCTTTCCAGGTTCCTGTCACAGCATTAAAGGCTGCTGGCTTTGAGCAAGGCCTGTTGAAAACCAAACATGCTTTTAATGGGTACAGTGTGTCAGTTTGGGAAGATGAAAAATGTTCTGGAGATGGATGATGGTGCTTGGTTGCACAACAGTGTGAATGTACTTAATTCCACTGAATTATACACTTAAAAAAGACTAAAGTGGTAAATTGTATGTTCTGCACATTGTGTTTTATAATTAAAAAAGAACAAAAAGTATGTATTTATCCCACAAAAGTTAAGAAAAAAATTAAAAAATCACCTCATATCTGAATAAGATAACTTTACTAAGTCTATTGTATTAGTCCATTCTCATATTGCTGTAAAGAAATACCTGAGACTGGGTAATTTATAAAGAAAAGAGAGGTAATTGACTCATGGTTCTGCAGGCTGTACAGGAACAATGATGCTGACATCTGCTTGGCTTCTGGGGAGGCCTCAGGAAGCTTACAGTCATGGTGGAAGGGGAAGGGGGAGCAATTAGGTCACATGGCCAGAGAAGGAGCAAGAGAGCTGGTGGGGAGGTGCTACATACTTTAAACGACGACATCTCATGAGAACTCACTCACTATCATGAGGAGAGTACCAAGAGGATGGTACTAAACCATTCATGAGAAATGCACCCCCGATGATTCAATCACCTTTCACCAGGCCCACCTCCAACACTGGGTATTATGATTGAACATGAGATTTGGGTGGAGACACTGATCCAAACCAGATCATCCATATGTTCTAAATAAAATGTTGGCAAATTTCTAGTATCTATTAATAGATACAACTATGTAGGACCTATTTTTCCCTTTTAAAATCTATTATGATGGAGTGTAGTGCTCCAGATGAGGTTTAGTTAATGGTTTAAAATAAAGTTGATTAAATGTGGCCTTTGATCCAGCTATCCATTAAAAAACAAAAATTTACTATTTTTATTATAAATAAATAATTTTCTTTTTCTGAGATAGAGCCTCATTCTGTCACCCAGGTTGGAGTGCAGTGATGCAATCTTGGCTCACTTCAACCTCCACCTCCCAGGTTCAAGGGATTCTCCTTCCTCAGCCTCCTGAGTAGCTGGGACTACAGGTGGGCATCATCACACTCAGCTATTTTTTTTTTCAGTAGAAACAGGGTTTCACCATCTTGCCCAGGCTGGTCTTGAGCCCCTGAGCTCAGGTGATCTGCTGACCTCAGGCTCCCAAAGTGCTGGGATTACAGGTGCAAGCCACCACGCCTGGCCAATAATTTTTAAAACAAGCACAGACACACCTCATACATCTCATTCATATTTGAATTTGTCTTTTCTTTCTCTGTTTCCCTTCTGCCTTTTAGAAAATCTGAACCAGCTGTAAATTGCTGAAGGTGTTCTGGTGGATGGGTAGAGTATCACCAGCTCTTCCTCTGCAGGAACTGGCAAAAGTCACTGGGATGCATCTATGATAACTAAGAAGGACGATCCCATTGGCTTGAGAAAACCTGACAAAATGAACTAACAAATACCTCGACTCATATGCAGCTTTTCTCGGATTGGCCTCTTAGAAGCAGCCCCACAGTTTGTGCCAATGTTTCATCAGTATTTGTTTTTTAAATCTTACTACAAGGTAGACATTGTATGGAATATGTGCTTCATAGCTCATATTTACCCTCCCTCCTTTTACCAGCTGTGAAGAGGCCAAAATTGATGTGAACAAATAGACGTTACTTTCTATCAACCCCTTTGTGTTTTTATTCTACCCAGCTTTAAACTTTAACTTTTAGCTTCTTAAAAGAGGGATAAGGAAAGCAACAAGCTAGGCTATGAGGTGATAAGGTTTTGTGTGTGGGGTGCGGGGGAGAGGGGGAGTTGTCGTTGGTTTCCAGCCTAAATTGGGACTTAACTCATGATAAATTAAAACTATTTAAACATTGGGAGAAGGGAGTAAGTAAAATATAACTGAAATAAAACAAAAGGGGGGTAATATTTTCATTTCTTGACATAATGAAAAGCCTTGCTCTGTAATTGGTTTGTACTGTCTTGGAAGTGGCGTCCGTGGTCAACAAAGGACCACTCTGTGAGAGATCTGCAAGGAATTTATCATCCCCCCTGGCTGAGCCAAAGCAGGCTTGATACACAGTTTTGTTTCATATAAATATTCTCATGTTACTGTTTACTCTGTGGGAATATGAGGATCTCACTGACAGGGTACGTGCTCCACTGCCTTGCTTTTAAAGGCATTTATTTGACTCTGTTGTTTGTACTTGCCTAGCAACTTCAGAGAATAGCCCAGGAACTTGTTTGATAAGCATCCAGACCATGCTCCCGGAGTATGTTGTGCTTGGGGGCTTAGGAAAGCTTATTGTTTTAAGCGAGCCTGCACATGGTCTCCAAGGAGCCCATTTTTCATAGATAAAACAGTTGGGACACCCTCAGCAATGTCTTAGAATGCTTCTCCAATGTGTAATAAAATGTCCTGGTGAGCAGGGCTCTGGTTGAACTCAGACTGCCTTTGGATAACTCTGCCACTTCTTTTGTTCCTATTTGCAGTGTTGTGAGGCAAATAGTGAGATACAGACCTAAACATGGGACTAATCTCTTTCTACGTCTTTAGTGTGGGTGTTAACCTATTATCTCTCAGCTCCGCATTCACCCTTCCATATACTTTTTTTTTTTAAGACAAGGTCTTGCTTTGTTACTCAGGCTGGAGTGCAGTGGCATGATCATGGCTCTCCACAGTCTTGACGTCCCAGGCTGAAGTGATCCTCTCATCTCAGCCACCCAAGTAGCTGGGACTACAGGTGCACACCACTACACCTGGCTTATTATTTTTTATTTTATTTTATTTTATTTTTTGAGATGGAGTCTCACTCTGTCACCCAGGATGGAGTACAACGGCATGATCTCAGCCTGCTGCAACCTTCGTCTCTTGGGTTCAAGTGATTCTCCTGCCTCAGCCTCTGGAGAAACTGGGATTACAAGTGCATGCTGCCATACCTGGCTAATTTTTTGTATTTTTAGTAGAGAGTGGGTTTCACCATGTTGGTCAGGCTGGTCTCGAACTCCTGACCTCAAGTGATCTACCCGCCTCAGCCTCCCAAAGTGCTGGCATTAGAGGTATGAGCCACTGCGCCCAGCCAATTTTTTATTTTTTATTTTTATGTTTAGTAGACACAGGGCCTTGCTCTGTTGCCCAGGGTGGTCTTAGACTGAGCTCAAGCAGTCCTCCCACCTTGGCCTCCCAAAGTTCTAGGATTACAGGCATCAGTCACTGCACCTGGCCCCATACTCTACTTTCTGATACTGGGACTCTGCAAACCACATTTCTTCTTTGCCAGCCAGTTCCCTATTAGGCTCTGCCAATATGGGGTGCTGGACTGGGAATGCTGCAGGGGTGGAAGATGGTGAGGGATTGCTGCTTCCTTTTGACCTCCTGTTTCTAGAAGCCCCACTTCAGCAGTGACTCTTCACCTTGATGGTGGCCCTTAGTTCCAGGCTCCAGCTGTTCTTTTCCCCCACCCCCCAACACTTTTCAGAGCTTGCTTCATTGCACTCAGAAGCCCCAGCATCAGCTGGGCAGTGCCACCTCCTCAGACACCCGAGCCCCAGCTCTGCAGGGCCTCTCCTTTCAGCTTCTAGGCTCTGAGGACCCCTGCCTTAGTGAGTGGTGCTGCCTGCAGTTACAGCTCTGTGATCCCGTGTTCTCTGTTTTGCTTTTCAAGTTCAACAACTGTTAACAATTTTTTTGTGATCTCTTTTGAAATACTTACTGTGATTTCTATTTTCCTGATTGGGTTTGGACTGGATTCTGTCAGAAACAAACCAATCAACAGACCAAATGGGACTGGGAGAAATGGAGAGGGAAAGGAGAAGGCAGAAAATATTCATTGTGAACGTAGCTCCCAACACAAACAGCCCACGCATGGTTACTCTCCTTTTCTTCTCATTCGCACATTATTCTCTTATCTCACTGTCTTCCTATTGTCAAATTCGCAGTTCCCTTTGGCATTCGTGCTATTTTTTCTACCAGTAGGGAGTCTGAGTGTTGACTTGAGGTGAAGATGGGAAATGCCATGGAAAGCCATTGGGCCAGGTTTTCCAAAGCATGTCTTTTGCATAGTAGTGTATTCCATCATTTAAAATGTAAACTAATGTAATTATATAATTTTAAAAAGTAAAGTCTTTTGAATCTTATAATAGTTACTTGTCTTTCCTTGTATAGCCATCTTTACCTGCCATGTAGATAATGCTTTTTATCTGGTGGTAGACCCCCAGCCAAACGACTTTCCCAAACCTCTGGGTACCACGCTATCAACTTTTCCTCAGGCAGCCCCATCTGCAGCCAGTCAGATTCCTAACTTCTTAGGTACCTGTATCTCCATGAAGACTAACTGCTTTGAAAAAAGTAATAATGTGGATGTAGTTTAGCTAGGACCCATTGTTACAAAACTATATTGTTTCTGATACGTATAAAGCATTTTTGGTAACTGATTAATATTAATCTGTGTGTATCCCAAAATTCTTTTTAGTAGTTCATCTTCATGATATCCAATCTGTTATTTCACAAAGATGAAAGGAAGATAAAATAGCAAGATGTAGGAAAAGAATGAACCCTTTTGGCATCATTATTTGTAGCTATCTTTTACTGAGTACCAACTAAGTATTAGTTATTACATAATCTTCACAACAACCCTCTGGAGCAGGTGACTAAAGTAATAAAATTCCCTAAGTTCTCTTAGTCTATTGGGTCAACCAGGAACCTCCTCCTACCATATCCCATACCTGTAGGTTTATACCACTGCCTTAACCCTAAACAATACCCCTTGGGCTGGGCATGGTGGCTCATGCCTGTAATCCCAGCAATTCAGGAGGTCCAGGCGGGAAGATCACTTGAGCTCAGGAGTTCAAGACCAGCCTGGGCAACATAGTGAGCCTTGTCTCTACTAAAAATAAAAAAATCAGCCAGGCATGGTGATAATGCGCTTGTAGTCCCAGCTATTCTGGAGGCTGAGAAGTGACGATCGCTTGAGCCTGAGAGATCAAGGCTGCAGTGAGACATAATTTTGCCATTCTAGCCTCGGTGACAGAGTGAGACCCTGTCTCAACAAACAAACAAAACAAAACAACAATAACCTTGGACCCACATTCTCAGGTCTCCAGGCCTCTCTTCCTAGGCCTGATGGGCCTTCACCTCTAGTTAGTTGTGTTCCAGTTAGAAATTGTACATCCAGTTAGTTGACTCACCCCTCTATGGCAGTTTTATAGGATAGTCCACTCAGTATCCTGAGACTTCTTCCAGATCTTAGGCCTCTCTCCAATACTTCTGTACTCTTTCCTCATTTAAAATTTCTTCCAGATCTTTTTTTTTTTTTTGAGATGGTCTTCCTCCGTCACCCAGGCTGGAGTACAGTGGCGTGATTATAGCTCACTGCAGCCTCAATCTCCCAGACTCAAATGATCCTTGCACCTCAGCCTCCCAAGTAGCTGGGGATACAGGTGCACACCACCACAGCTGGCTAATTTTTTATTTCTTTTTATTTTTAGTAGGGATGAATTCTCACTCTGTTGCCCAGGCTGGTCTTGAATTCCTGAGCTCAAGCAATCCTCCTACCTCAGCCTCCCAAACCCTGTCTTTTACTCTGTTATCATATTCTGAGTTCTTGCCCATTTATTCCTTTTTGTACCTGAAAGACCTATTAGATTCTAGTTTTGTGACTTCCTCCCGTGGACTGTCAGCGCCTCCTCTGTAGGATTGTGCATTTTGTGCTGCTAGGCACAACCCTCTCTCATCAGGTGGGGAAGTGGAGGATGAACTGCACATCCCGATTTCTCCCGGATGAATTTCTCTGAGTTGGGCCGCAAACTTGCTCCAACTCATTAGGAGATGCCTGAAATCACTCCCACTATCTTGAAGTAGCCAAGTCAGTCATAGGACCCAGACTAGTCTCCATCAGTATTTAAATCAGGGGGGAAAATTGCCACCAAGTGAGGCCAACACTGCTGCTAGAACCAGGATGGATATAGATTGTGCAGCCAGTGATCCAGAACTCCTGGCTGGCTAGCCATGCAGAGTCATCTGGTCATTTCTTTTACTTTTAATTCATATCCCTACATTTTAGGCAATTTTAGTTTATGGACTTGACACATTGACTTGTTACAGGGTGTTACTGATGTTGTTTGTTTTGATGGCTAGACTGTAAAGTCCCTGAGGATGAAGCTTCATTCATAAAGATTTGTTGAGCTCCTACTGCATTTCAGCAGGAGCAGATTTATCATTATCCTAGTGATACACAAGATGTAGGTACCCTCACTTGTATGGAGCCCTAGTAAGCCCTGGGTAATATGTTCACAGGCCCTAGTAATATGCTTACATGGTTGTATGATTTTGAAAAATGTACACAAGTTAGATATTTTAGGCACAATCTGTTGAAAATGCTGTCTCTTCCCACCTCTATTTCTTTGTTATATGTCCTTTCATGATGAGTGGTAGCGGAGCAGCTACTATTGGCTTCATGAGCTTGCAACCTGTGCAATAGCACAGGGTCCTGTGCTTGGTTCAATGTTCTGCTGTTACTGTCAGGAAATTCTGAATACTTTTTTTCTTATTCCTTTTTTTTTTTTGAAATGGAGGCTGGCTGTGTTGCCCAGGTTGGAATGTAGTGGCGCGATCTCGGCTCGCTGCAAGCTCCACCTCCTGGATTCACGCCATTCTCCTGCCTCAGCCTCCTGAGTAGCTGGGACTACAGGCACCCGCCACCACGCTTGGCTAATTTTTTGTATTTTTAGTAGAGATGGGGTTTTATCATGGTCTCGATCTCTTGACCTTGTGATCTGCCTGCCTCGGCCTCCCAAAGTACTGGGATTACAGGCGTAAGCCACTGCGCCTGGCCTATTCCTTTTTTTTTAAGAGACACATTCTCACTCTGTTATCCATGCTGGAGTGCAGTGGTGTGATCTTGGCTCACTGCAACCTCCGTCCCCAGGCTCAAGTGATCCTCCCACCTCAGCCTCCAGAGTAGCTGAGACCACAGGCGAGTATCACCACACGCCTGGCTTGTTTTTGTGTGTGTATTTTTGATAGAGATGGAGTCTCACCATGTTGCCCAGGCTGGTCTTGAACTCCTGAGTTCGAGAAATCTGCCTGCTTGGGTCTCCCAAAGTGACATTAGAGGCGTGAGCCACTGAGCCCAGCAGGGACCCATATTTTCACTTTGCACTGGGCCCCATGACTTATATGGCCGGTTCTGGGAGTGGCTCTGGACATTTTTGGACCCAGATAAAGGGGAGGTTGAGTTGGGAATATTTGTGTGATTCATAGTCACATCCGTGTGTAGTGAAGTCATTACCAGCTCTTCCAGTGTAGGAATGGCTCTCAGGAGTACTCCTCTTGTCCTCTGTGATGGCTCACTCAGTGCTGTGACTCACAAAGCAGGGCCAGGGGGTCAACACAGATGAGTGTGTCCTCTGGTGCCCAGCATCAGAAGTATGTAAGAAGTGGAGGAGAAACGAGGGTCAAAAGCTATGGAGCCAGAAGCTAATCTGTGCAAAATCTTTCTAGTTATTGGCAGCACAAGGTTGTAAGCAAAGGATGTGGTTTTTATTAATGTCCATCCAATACAGAAGCTGTAGCTGCATTTATGTGTATGTTGATGTAGTATATACAATTATAAGGACACCACATTATCTCATTTTTTATGATAATCATAGGAAACAATTGATCAGAATTTCTGTTTCTAGAGGAACAAATCTGTGGTATAACTATCAAGAACAAGTATGTTCCATGGGAATTTGCCTGTTGGGAAAGTTGTATCCCAAACATTAATGATTAAAAACACATTTCTAGGCAGGGCGCGGTGGCTCAAGCCTGTAATCTCAGCACTTTGGGAGGCCGAGATGGGCGGATCACGAGGTCAGGAGATCGAGACCATCCTGGCTAACACGGTGAAACCCTGTCTCTACTAAAAATACAAAAACTAGCTGGGCGAGGTGGCGGTGCCTGTAGTCCCAGCTACTTGGGAGGCTGAGGCAGAAGAATGGCGGGAACCCGGGAGGCGGAGCTTGCAGTGAGCTGAGATCCGGCCACTGCACTCCAGTCAGGGCGACAGAGCGAGACTCCTCAAAAAAAAAAACGAAAAGAAAAAAAACAAAAAAACACATTTCTATCAACCATTCTAAAAAAAAAGAATGAATTAGTTTTATATTCTGTTTATATAAAATGACAGGTTACTATCATTTGCGTAGGTGACAAAGAGTGTCCATAAAAATGTGGAAAACATGTACAGCACTATACAGATAATAAGAGTATGTTATTTTTCTGGAATTCACAATAATTATAGTATTTCTCTGCTTTAAAAAATGTATAGCGTGTTGTAATTTATTTTCTCATTCTAAATTCACTTACAAACCTATTTTTGGGTTATTTTTTAATGATGGTACTAAAAATGGTGTAAGTTTCCGGCTTCACAGAACCTGGACCTGGCCATGTGCTGAATACATGCTGAGCACTTGGCCCATCTATTTATTTAATTCTCACAACATCCCTCTGAGAGCAATATTATTCCCACTCTACAGGTATAGAAACGGAGGCTCAGAGAAGTTAAGTAACTTCCTTGAGGTCATACATCTCGTAAGTTGCAGGACCAGGTTTCTGTATAGGTTTGTCCTTTCTGAAGTCTACTCTTTTACCCTTTACTCTCTAGTTCCTAGAGTGACAGTGTCATTTCCTCAGAAAAGTCTCCTAAGATCACCAGGGCAGGCTGTATGCTCTGTTATGCCCGTCCTTTCTTTCCTAGCTCACGTCGCAATTACCTAATTACTAAAGTGATTATACTGTGATTATTATATAATCACGGCATATTATTATACCGTGATTAGAAAGTGATTATCCTGTAACCTCCATGGTGGAAGCTGTCTGTTTTACCTACAGCGTGGAGACTCTGGGTATTCAGTGAATAATGCGTTTAGATCTACTAATTTTTGGAGGCACCTTAGAGCAACTTCTTGTTTCAAGCACTTTCTTTCTCACCTTTTCTTCTGCTCAGCAAAGGAAGGGTCTGGGAATGGCAAAACATTCAGGCTCAGAATTAACACCCAAGAGTATTAGGGTTGTGCAGCTGATAGTGTAGAGATGTTATCATTTATACATTCACACCTTCATATGGATTGCCTGGTACCAATTTCAGGTACCAGATATCTATGGCAGCAGGATATTCGTGCCGAAAGGGTATCTGTTACATAGTTTTATGTTTTTGTAAACTGAGTCATCTTAAAATGGGGGAGCACCTGTATTCAATTTTCCCTGGAATGAGCTGCTAAATTCTCTTGTACTCTTCACTTCAGATGAGGTTTTCTGGATGACACCATCTGGGAAATGTCACTTTGATTAAAGTAAATATGCAGCATAGTTAACACTGGGAGCCTATTTGAATTTCTCTAAGTAGCCACATCTACAGAAGCAGAAGGCAGCCGGCTCTTTGGGCTGGGAGAACTTGAGAGAGATGCGTTCCATGGTTTGGTGTCAGTCGAGTGGCAGTGTGTGGCCAACTAAGCTCTGAAGGATTTTGTGTATTTTCCTTTTCTTACCATTGGGCTATTTTTTTTTCTTTTCCAGTTTATTTTGACACGGAGAAGAAAATATATAAAAATAAAAAACTCAGCTTTGTGATTGCCAAGTTTTTCTTTCAAACTAAGAAAAGAAACCAGTTGTTGAAAAATATGATGAATGGCATCCTTTGTTTTATTTTCAGCATAGCACATGAGGGCACTGCCATTGGAAAGGGGCCAAATTCCCCAGGCAGGAGGGAACCCTGGGCTGAAAGGCGGCCTAGTGATTTTGGAGACTGGTGTGTCAGGATTTCCTCTCAGCTGTTACAAATATCTCTCTTCTTTCCGCAAGATTTCCTCACAGACTCACCCCTCTCCCATCCTTCAGGCATTTCTTGTGTTTTCAACACTTGCTACTGATGAGGATGTCATCTGTTTGTAAGAAAACGCCATTGGTACAATGTGGGGCTTTCAGCATTTACATTGTGGTTTTCCCAACTTCCACAGCTGCTGACTTCTTTGGCTGTGGGATCATGTATGGTTGAGGGCAACAGTCGGTAGTTGATGTGTAAGCAATCTGTAAGATTGTTAGCATGATGCCTCCTCATTCTTGTCTTGTCACCAAGTGGTTTGGGAGAACCAAGGGGAAAGACAGTCTAACTTTCTTGTTCTGAAAGTCAACCTCAGGACAGTTCCCTTCTGATCTCTCTCTGCCGCTCATATGGTGGAATGAAGAGGAAGGGATGGATAAGAAGAAGGGTCATACTACTCTTTCAAGGAAGTGAGGGAAATGTCTCAGATGCCTTGAGCTCATCCTCATGTGTCCCATGAAGTGAAATCTAAAATTGCTCTGAGGACATATGTGAACTGTACCCCCACAGAACCCGTAGCACTTTCCCAGTTTGGAAGCTCCTTCTAAAAACTTTATGTACTTTGGCTGGGGTATTTAACTCATTTATTATAAATTTTGTTTGCAAGGGTGTTTTTCTCACTAGACTGAAATCTTTGAGAACAGGGCTCTTTTATTCCACCTGGTAATTCCAATACCTGGTCTCAGAAAATCTTTGCTAAATAAATTAACATACCAATAGCTGAATTCCAAGCCCTGGTGTTGAGTCAGAACTAGACAACTCTGTAGGTATAGATGGTTTAATCATTTATCAATTGACTTCAGGTTTTGTTGCATGAAGTTGAGTTACATTTATAAGGGACAGTTAAAGGAGAAAGCTGTCCGGAACTTCTAGGGAACAGAAAGTCTGTCTCAACTTACGTGTGAGACTAGGGAAAGAGGGTAGAGACACCAGAATTCCTCATAAAGACAAGACATAAAATGACTCGAGAATGCGAACACCTGACTTACTTCCTGCAGAAACGCCAGTGGGAAAAAGTGTGAGTTGGAGCTTCTCAGGCCTCTTCCTGTTGTCTTTACTCTTAAATTTAGGCTGTCTTTTAAATGCCCCATGATCTACTTGTAAACTCTTTAAGCAAAAACGATGCCAGGTTCTGTTCTGTGGCTACCAGATTGGAGCTTTTCTCTCCCGGCTTCATTCAGTTAATTGAGCTGTGCTGGAAGGTTCAGTAATTTATTCTATGGAGTCTTTCTGTGCAAACAATTCCAGGCTGAGGGAAAGAGACTTAGCTGAATCTCTTAAACACTTGAAATGCAGAATTTATGTTTTGGAAAACACCAGTGAGTCAGTGTCCTCAAATGTAATCAATAAAAGACAGTCTCCATCATCAGCTTTTCATTAACTGAGCTTAGAGTCGCCTCCTTTTATTGCTTTTTACATGTTTACAGTATCTCATTCTTTCCTTGATTCTGGATTTTCACACCATATGGCCACATCTTTAAGTCATTTTTCAGCTGCTCTATTAAATAGTAAAATGAGATTCAGAACAGATTTCTTTGATTTTAAAATAGCATTTTGGGTGTGTGACTTTTTTGTAAATAAAAAAAGAATTAAGGCACTCAAAAGCATGAAATTTCAGGTATTTCTACCCAGACAGTGTAATATGTAGCTTTCTGCTTACTTAGAATAAATATATGTTTATCTCGTGGAATTTCACCTGCTGTGTAAATGGATTCATTCATTCTGCATATTGAAATTCATTTCTACTTAAATAAGATTTAGCCTCCACTGTTGCTAATGAACATAGATTGAAAATGAAATTGAAAGTATGTCTTTATAACTATTCAATATTATACTGTATTTCTCATTAGAAATGATTGCTATCGCTTATAAACATCCATACTGCATGTCAATAATGCTCTACTGCTGTAATTGTGGTGGTGATTCTATATTTGATCATATAAAAGGTGGGATTCTTTTATGTTTTACTTTTTTTCCTGGGTTATTTAGTGGTCAGTTCCTTGAGAAGCTGCAAAGGAGAGATTGTGACTGCCAACATTTGGATCTCACAGTTTAGAGTTGGTCAATGAGGGCTTAAGGCATGTAGTCCTGCAACTTAACACAGTTTACTTTGTAAAGGGTTACACATATTTCAAAGATGATTAAATGTTTGCTACTTGTTTTCTGAGTCAGAAAGGACATTTTGGTGTAGATTGAATGGGAATTTTTTTTTTTTTTTTAAGGATACTACTTAACAAAAGGAAACCATTGCATGAGCAAATTTTGTAATATGAGTAAATTTGCCATTGATCCAGACTTTAGCAGTAGGGACTGTGTCAGTCACAATTAATCAGCTTATGAGTATGGGATTCAGAATCTTCAATTATCTTTTAAAATCTGGACATCGACTTGAAGAAACGATTGGCCTACAGTTGGTTGCTTAAAGTTAAAACCAAGTGCACTCAACATCCAAAAGGTCGATAATCTCTTAATTGTAATTCAATAAAGTCCATTTAAAATTGTGTACAATTTGTGAGTGTTATAAATACAGTTCACATATTTTTGACTTCAGTGACGGTACTGTTTGCTAGAGGAATATGCTTCAGTTGAGGATAAGTCCATTGAATGTGTGTATTTTGATAACTATCAATATTTTAAAGTTCATTACTTAATATGTACATAGGAAGATAGCAATTTGGAGTAACTATTCTAAATAACTCAGGTAAAATTCTGCTTTTTCTTGAACTATTCTGACATTATTCATTGTTTTATTATCATGAATAATGTCATGATATACTTGCACATGATGAACTTGCACAACATTTTTAAGCAATAGTAACAATAAAGCAAAACCTTGTTTTTAATTCTTTTTAAAATTTTAAAATCAGAGTCACTTCTGCATGTTCTATTGTATTTTTTCAATAACATATATCTCTAGAAGACATAGTTGATATCTCCCAATCTGTTGTATATCATTTCTAGAATGTCAAGATTGTCTCTGAGGCCAAAATTAAGAGTCTGCTATCCTTTCCACATAGCAAAAATCATCACCCGTCAGCATGTACTAAGTATCTAAAACTTAGTGGTGGCAGAAAATGTTATAGACATGGTGCTTTTACCTAAGAGCTTGAAATTAAGAGAGATAATAGCACTTACCAAAACAAGAAAAGCAAATATGGATGACAATGAGATATAGACAGTACATTGACAGATCAGAAAGACAAACATTTCTCAAAATCTCCATTGTCATTTTCAGCTTGGAGGTCAGCACAGAGGGTCCCCCTCCTTGTTGAATGAGATCCACTAGGAGTTGTGGAAGAAGTGCCAGCCTTCTGGTGTTTCCAGATCACTGCCTGGCAGGAAACAGTTTATTATTTTGAGGAAATTCCTTATTTAATAAATATTTGTTGATCTAGTGTGTGCCAGTCAGGGTTATAAGAAACAGAGCTGTGAATAAGACAAAGTCCCTGTCCTTAGGGAGCTTGCTTTCTAGTGGCAGGAGACAGCCAGTTTACAAATAAAAAGAAATGAAAAAATGTTCATGTGATGTAAGTACCATGTCAAAATATAAAGAAGAATAAGGAGGACATTTTTGTAAGGTGTTGAGGAAAGCCCTCGTTAATAAGATGACCTCTGAGCAGAAAGACAGAAAGAACCACGTGTTTGTATTGGGAGGACAGTGAGGTATCGAGGCTCAGCTGAAGAAACCTGCGATAACTCCTCTCTCTCTAGCAGCCCTGTATTCAACCAGCATGTCTGATCTAGCCTAACAAGTGAATAAAAGACAAATTACAAGATAACTCAGGTCAAAGAGTCTCTTATTCTCCAGTCAGTGCCATACTAGAAAAGTAATTTTGTCAGCTACCACTTATTAAGTGCCTTGTACGTCAGGCATTGGGTTGGGCATTTTGCAGCAGTTCATGTCAAATTTTTGTTATTTCCTTTTCTCTAATAGGGAAACTGATGCTTAACTGAAGTTAAATGACTTTCTCAGGCCCACATGGCTTTGAATGATGGAGCCAGAATCTGACCTTGGGTCAGTCTGACTCCAAAGTCCCCACATGTTGTCACCTCTTCAAGAGGGTAAGGTGTCTGGGAGGACAACAACATGAATGCACTATTATTATTATTAGTAGTAGTAGTATTTGAGACAGGGTCTCACTCTGTCACCCAGGCTGGAGTGCAGTGGCATAATCTTGGGTCACTGCAACCTCTGCCTCACTGGCTCAAGCAATTCTCCCATCTCAGCCTCCCAAGTAGCTGGGACTATAGTAGCATGCCACCATGCCCAGCTAATTTTTTGTAGACATGAGGTTTCACTATGTTGCCCAGGCTGGTCTCGAACTCCTGGACTCAGGCGATCCACTTGCCTTAGTCTCCCAAAGTGTTGGGATTACAGGCATGAGCCACTGCACCTGGCCATGAATGCATTATTAAAATATCCTCAGAAAGTGACAAATGTTAATGTTCTTAATTTAATGAGAATAGCTGAGTTGTTCTCCAGGAAAAGTCAAAATAACGAATGGCTTTCCTTTTCTCTAATAGGGAAACTGATGCTTAACTGAAGTTAAATGACTTTCTCAGGCCCACATGGCTTTGAATGATGGAGCCAGCATCTGACCTTGGGTCAGTCTGACTCCAAAGTCCCCACATGTTGTCA